>NC_079508.1:1044204-1334204 GCF_030052815.1 Hevea brasiliensis | reverse complement strand
TGACCCCAAAAAAGAAACAGTAGGTACAGCTAGTCCGTGAACAGCCAACCATCGTACTATAAAAATTGGATAGGTTTGATCTATGGTCATTGGGCCTCCTAAAAAGATTACTAAATTCATCGAGTTGTTCCAAAGGATCAAAATGGCCAATTATTAATGGAATTCCTTGTCGGGTTTCGGTAAAATATTCTTTTGGACAAGGGCTTCAAAATACATCGTAAGCTAAACCCATGCTAACGAATAATCAACCTGCAATGAATAGGGAAGGTATAGTAATGCTATGAATGACCCAATATCAAATATTGGTAATAATATCAGCAAAAGAACGTTCTCCTGTGCTTCCAGACATAATGAGCTCCACATATTCTTATACAATCAAAAGGGATCGATTCTGTAAAAGATGAGATCAGTAAATGAAATTTCACCGAAATTTCATCTTTGTGAGATTGTCAATATTGTACCAAGGGTTTATTTAAAGTATACCGAATCAGTATAGCTATCCTTCTTCTAACACAGCAACGCAACTTCAATCAGTATTAAAATGAAGTCCTAGATAATCTATTTCTTCTTTTCTTTGTCTTGTTGCTGTAGAACTGTATAAGATCAGGTAGAATGTGAATTCAGTAGGTTGCAATAATAATTTATGAAGAAGATTATCATATTTCCGCAATTCAATTAGATGTGAAATCTAAAACTTTGTGGTTATAGAAGAAGGGTTTTTTGGTGGAATCCCCCTTTTTCATTTTAAGCAATTGGTTAGTCATCCATTAACAAGTACCAGTAGTAGAGAATATTCGATGAAAGAAGGAGAACAACAAAAAAATAATTGGAATAATCAATATTCGCGATGCACGTATTCGTGTATTAAATCCAAAAGGTCTTTCTTGACACTTAACTACAAAGAAAAGAAGTTTTTTTTTAATATGGAAAAAATGTAAAATCTAGAAAAGAAAAAGATAATCGGAATTACTAGTCTTAGAATTTATTTGTATAAAAACAAAAGAAAGATTTGATTTTTTCGAGTGATTTGATCATGCGATACTTTTTTTTCTTATTCGAGATATTGTGTGAATGAATCCCTTAATAAATCTAATAAGAGTTAAATTCAATTTTAAAATAAAAATAGAAAAAAATTAAAATGAAAATAGAAAAAAGTATGAAGAAAAATATATTATAAAGAAAAATATAGGGTCATTTTTCATTTTAAAATCTAAAAAACAACACAAATTCGATACAAATATACAAATAAATAGTAAATAAATATTAAAAATTAATTTTAAAATAAACTAAAAGAAACTATCAAAATAAAATGATTTTCCAATTTTATTTCATAGTGATTTCCGTAGTAATTCAAAGTTTTTTTGCTAATGTTAGACAACACAGTTTTTATTACTTACTATTTTATTTATTTATTTACTTCTTATTTATTAATATTTATATTGATAATATTTAATTATTGTAATATTTTAATTATTGTAATATTAGTTTTCTATTTTATTTATCAAGAGTTGTCTAACAAATCTCTTGATTCGGAATCACGAGAGTATAAGTAGATATCATAGATGATAAATTGATTTCTTTTTTCTACCTGTATCACTCTATTTTATTAGTGCCGTCAATAATCTATAATGATAATGATTGATAAATAAAAATAAATAAATAAAAAATCTCAATTGAACTTATTCTTGCATTTGGTAATTTTGTTTATCCTCATATTTTTTATCTTTTAGAAAATTTAACTTAGGAAAATGCTTTTGCTTTACAAACATATGTATAAAAAAAAAAGTTTATTTAGCTCCTTCATGCCTACTATAACTAGTTATTTCGATTTTCTACTAGCGGCTTTAACTATAACCTCAGTTCTATTTATTGGTCTAAGCAAAATACGGCTTATTTGAAATTAATTGAATGAACAATTTATAAAAAGAAAAGGAAATTTTTTGACAGTATTCCATCTCTTTTCTAGTTCTTTACCGTGTAAATTTACAATTTTTGGTTATTAAAATTTATGGGCGATATGGATTAATATTTAAGGATAGATATTACCTCTCTTTTTCTCTTTTTCAAATAAATTGAAATGATTAAAGTTTTTCTATTTGGAATCGTCTTAGGTCTAATTCCTATTGCTTTGGCTGGATTATTTGTAACTGCATATTTACAATATAGACATGGAGATCAGTTGGACTTTTGATTAATTAATACCTTATTTTTTTGACCTCCTCCTTTCTTTAATCTGCAGGAGGTCAAATTCAGATTTCTCTTCCATTTTTTCCGTATAAAATTTAACCTAACAAAACAAGAACAGAATTACGCTCTGTAGGATTTGAACCTACGACATTGGGTTTTGGAGACCCACGTTCTATCGATCTGAACTAAGAGCGCTTTCTTATCACAATCACAATAAAGGAAACTATAAGTAAAAAGATTCTTTTTTTAACTCCAATATATCTTAAATCCCTATAATATCATATATAAGTATAAGATAATAAAAATTAAAGATTAGGTATGTCCAATTTGAATTGGTCTCAATTGATCCCTCATTATTATTCAGAGATGAAGTAATAGGTAGGGATGGCAGGATTTGAACCTATGACATTTTGCATTGTTTGCTGGTTTGACAACCCTACAAGTGCACAAATCGCTAATAAGTAATAAAGTAATAAGTAGAGTATCATTCCAACAAGTACCAATCTATATAGTAATTTTGACTGTCTAGGCTATCGAATATTTAGGGAATGAAGTTTGTTAACTTTAAACACTGAAATAGTAAACTTAAAATGAAGTAATCTATTTTTGGAATAATTCTAGAGTTAAGATACTTATCTTGGGACTTCTTTTCTTTTCTCATTTTTTTTTTGCTTTTTATGTCCCTTTTGTCCTCTCCCGTAAACTTATTGCTTTTACTGGGTTGGAGAGGCAAATTTTTCTTTGATTTCAATTGCACACTTGCATTCTTTCTTGAGTTCCACATCCTCTCTTTATTTTCTTTATGCATTTTCCTTTCTCAAAAGGGTATGGTAGGTGTTTAAGCTAGGGGCTAGGTAAATAACATGGATAAGTAATAAATTCTAAGGGATAAACATAGGCTTCAATTTGGCTACAAGGGATATTCATTTTAATTAGGGGTGGCTAAGGCTTAGTGAGGCTATATCAAAGAATGCCTTAATCATTTCTTTATCAAGCATATGCTTGGATTTCGCCTTGATAGGTCCAAGAGATATGTTCTAGAGCTAGTGAGGCATTTTTAGATTTGTTTGTATTTCAAAAATTGTTCTTCTAATTTTATAAGTTTAATGTGATAAATTAAGAGTTATGAAGAGGTTTAACTAGTCTAGTTTCATTAGAGAGATTAGTTTCTTCACAAATAACATGTTAGAATCCCTTTTTGCCTATCTAGATACGTTCATTCCTCTATCCCGTGGAGTCCAATTATTAGCTTACTAAAATTTGGTTATAGTGCTAAGTTTCACAATTTAAAATCCAAAATTTTTCAAAAATTTTGATACACAAGAATACTGTATCTGAATTTAAACAATGCAATGATGTACATGTAATGATATACAAATGCAATTGTATCCCCCCCAAACTTAAATTAGACATTGTCCTCAATGTTAACATCATGTGCAAAATCAGAGCAAACGTACAAAAATCTTAAGGAAGCATATTATTTATTAAGCATGGAAAATTTTTTAACATAAATCAAATAAAAGAGACCTATGGTTTCAAGTTAGGACTAAGGTATGTAAGATATTACAATAATGATCCTATCCTATAGTCCTAGCTCTAAAAGGCCTCTGATGATGATGATGGTGATGCTGGTGATCTTGGCTCCTCTTCCTCCTCATCCTCCTCATCTAACTTGTCCATTAGCATGTCCAGCTTGTTGTGTGCTTCTTGGAGGCTGTCCTCGATAGCTCGCATCCTACCGTATATTGTGGTCTCCATGCGTTGCAGGTATGCGAGGACTGGATCTGTCAATGGTGATGTGTATGGAGGCACTCGGATAAGGGACTCTTCGAACATCCGCCCTTACCCTTCTTCTTGAGGCTGTGAAGTTTTGCCAGGTCCTTCTCTTCCTTCATCTCTCCGAGGGATGGTGTTTCCTTCTGCATCCACCAAGTAGCATGTGTTGCCTACCTTCTTACATATCCCCATGGATATGCAGATAGTTTGATCAATTCTCGACGTTCCAGTAACAAAGCGCAGTCTGTGATGTCCTGGAATGAAGCCAAAGTGGAGGGCAATAGTGGTGACAAGGCCACCAAGTACAATGTGCCCAGTAGACTGATGGCAAAGGCATCAGAGATGGTTGCACAAGAAGAAGCCGGTGCTGCACCGCTGTCCAGTTACCATGCACCATAAAAAGAAGAGCTCGTTGGCATTGACAATGCGTAGGCTATCGCCACGGCCCATGATGGTGTGGGCAGCGAATCGATGCATATATCACAGTGCTGGACTAGTGATGCTCATGGATTTAGATTTGCTGGAGTTGTACGGCTCTGTGTTCAGTGCAATGGATTCCCAGAAGTTGATGTTGTTGTACAACATACGGTTCTTGGAATCTCTTGGTGGCCGACACTATCAAAGCCAAAGATAGTGTTGAACTCATCCATGCTTATTACCCGGTCGATACCAAGGAGACGAAACTCAATCCTGCCCCTATCCTCTCTATCGGTGGGCCATAAGGTGGCCTTGAAGCTATCCAAAAATTCCAGTGTGGTGTCTTTATAGGCCGAAAATTGGAGTTGGGTGAACTTTGTCCACCCAATGCTATCAAGTAGCCCATTAATTTCATCTTACAACTCGATTTGCTCCAAAAGCAGAAAATCCATGTATTTGGTGGAGGATATTTTTCAGGCGTGAAGTCTGGTACACATTACTTTGTTGGTATCATTACGAAATCCCTAAGGAATAGAGATTTTGGGTTATGGAGTGGGTTGTGGCTGTGGTTGCGGTTGAGGAGGTGTGACACCCCTACCCGTCTACAGTATAGCCGAGCAAGATATGCCACACAGTGTACTGGAACACCCTATTTTAATTCAATCATTTTTATTCTTCCTAATTTATTTTTTTTTATATAGTTATGGAGTATAATTTGTGAAATATAATTCATTTCAGTCATTTATTGAAGTCACAAATTTATTTGAGGTTCCGCAAATTTTATAGAAAATCCGGCAGAGTACCGGCTAAAAATGGAGAAAACAGTTCTTCAGAACCTGTGAAAAACACTTCCAATATTTTCAATCAATCCCAAACTCCATTTCATCAACAAAATCTCAATATGTTTTTCAACAACATTTCCATTTCTCAATCATTCATCTCATATGATAATCATGTAAAAATCATAAATAAATATTCACTTTTTCATTCATAAATACAATTTCCACTATTTACATTAATACCAAAATACATTACATAAGTTTCGATTACATATGAGAAAATAAAAGTTAACTACAAAATATCAAAATAAAATCCAGTGTCCTACCAATGCACTGATAACGGTGAGGTGACACGGACACTATGCAAAGCTGCAGGAGGTCTCACCCAGTCTATGGTCTACTGGGCTCTCGGTCAGTATCTCCAGAACCTATGCATGGCAAAAGCAACGCGCTAAGCAATAATGCTTAGTGGTGCCAATAATAAAATCAAAAGAAATAACAGGAAGTAAATATGCAGTGCATGTTTTGATGTCTTATGCAGACAATTTTTTTTTATCACTATTGGTAATCTTATTTATTATGTACTAGTTCTATTCATTATTTCACTAAATTTGTTCACTTTCATTTTTGGGTGCCCAAGTAACCTATACTGGACGACTGGACTGGATAAACGGGTAAATTGGCACTGGGTATCAAGTACCTCGGGCCGTCACACCATCGGTCACATATGTGTCTCCCGGTGTGCAACAGAACAGCTAACAAGCTGTAATAACATTAGGCACAAGGCTAAGTATCAACATAATATCAGAATGGCTAAAAGCCATGAAATCATAGAATGGCATAATGCCATGTGCAGTACTGCTAACTGAACCCTATTGGCATGCCAAGCTATCCAAACCAATCTTGTTAGGTATACTAGGGCATTTCACACTTTTAAGTTTTACAATTTTTGGAATTTACATTTTAGTGTTACTATTCCATTCATTGGTCAACAAAAATGTTGACTTTTGCATAGGCAATAGGTACATTGGTTTTAATATCATCAACATACCACATTTTGCATTCAAAATTTGGTGGTATTGGTTGCCAATACCATTTTTAAGCTTAAAGTTAATTGAGCAGAATTTTCAGTTTTCATACCTTATATTTACTGTTCCATTAGTCATTTTTGCAGTGGGAATTTGGAAAAATGATCAACATGAAAGTTGTTCCTTATTTTGTCTAGTTGAATTTTCTTTTTTGAATCACTCCATTTGGAGTTTTGTAGCTCAAGTTATGGTCCAAAACCAACAACTGGCCGGATTGGAATTTTTCTAGACTGACCATATCTACAGTGCAATGAACAGTGACTGCAACTCCTTTGTTGGATAGGTTCTGGTCATAATTTGGGGTAGGTTTCTTCATGAAAGTTGTTGGTCTATATCTTAGCTTGTTGCCGGTAAAATTTTAGGTCAATTGGACCATTCTACACTGAGTTATGGCCAAATGACCAAACACTATTCATTTGGTTATTCTGCAGAAATAGACTGCAGGTCACCTGGATTGGGGCAAGCTTTTGGTCCACTTGGTTTGGTCTTATGGGCATGGTTTCTTCACCAAAGTTGTGCCATTATGTGTCTAGTTTCATGTCCAATTGGCCAAACACCAATTGAACCTCTACAATTCAAGTTATGGCTGCCCAAACCTGCTGGACTCATGTCCAATTCTACAGGTCACCTAGGGCAGCCACACTAAACCTAAATCCCATCACTAAACACTCTTCATTTCTTGTTTTCCAATAACCAAATGGTCACTAATTGACCATTAAAATGTTCCTACACCATTATAGGAGCTAAACTCCAATTTGCTCAAAACCCTAAATTCTCAATTTCTCTACTCTTCCATTAACCTACAATTTAATGTGCTAAATGTTAAGTTCATATCAAGGGCAGCTTATATACTCATTTAATCCAAAGAAATCATCAAAACTCTAATAAATCCATGGCTGCCAAAAATATAAAGTGAGTACATCAAAGGTTTTCATTTGAATTTCTTATAAATTTCAAGTTAAATCAACTTTCTAGTCATGAATTTAAAGAGAGAAAAAGATATTGGACACTAACCTTATTAAAGCTCCCACTTGAGCTTGTCAATCTTCAAGATTTCTCCCTCTAATGGCTGTCTAAATATGATTTAGGGTGTGAGGATAAATTTTAGTGAAGTGAGGATGAGGTTTTATGGTGTAAAGGGTGAGGTTTTAGCAAGAAAAAGAGAAAGCTTTCATGGAGATAGTGAGGGAAAGAGAGGCTGCCGGAAATTGAAGGAGATGTGTAACGATTGGGCTCAAACCACTAGAGGAATTGTCCACTTTGGCCATAAGCCTCACGGTTTTATCCCATAGGTGGAATGGAGAACTTCCCAGGAGGTCACCCATCCTAGGATTTCTCTCAAGCGAGCACGTTTATCCCTGGAGTTCTTCCAACTCTCCAGGCCATTCCACCAAAAGGCGCCTCTAGTGATTAGCTCCCCCATCTTATATATCATTACTTTTGAGCCCAAGACAATCTCCATGCTTTGCCGATGTGGGATTTGCCTAAGGGACCTTTCTCCCCCCCTTTCGGGACTCAGCGTCCTCGCTGAGGTTTGCCCGACCATCGCCCAAGAGGACACACGAGCGGCTCTGATACCAATTGTAACGATTGGGCTCAAACCACTAGAGGAATTGTCCGCTTTGGCCATAAGCCTCACGGTTTTATCCCATAGGTGGAATGGAGAACTTCCCAGGAGGTCACCCATCCTAGGATTTCTCTGAAGCGAGCACGTTTAACCCTGGAGTTCTTCCAACTCTCCAAGCCATTCCACGAAAAGGCGCCTCTAGTGATTAGTTCCCCCATCTTATATATCATTACTTTTGAGCCCAAGACCATCTCCGTGCTTTGCCGATGTGGGATTTGCCTAAGGGACCTTTAACACCCTCCCGGTAGCAACTTCATACATTCTACTGTTCCGGTGACCGGTGTCGGACCGGACAGCTAGAACGTTCGGAAAAATATTTAAACTAAAGTGAGGAACCATAATTAACTCAAATATTAATAAGAAAAATTTAGTAAAAATTTTAGAAATAAAATACAACCAAGTTAAATGAGCCGGTGCCGTAGTGATGGGTAACCTAGTGAGAAGTTATGGTTCTCGTAACTAGGAGCCCTAGACCCGGAGGCAAAATTATAAAATAATTTTTGGGACTCCAGAGAAGGGTCATTGAGGTTCCTATGGCATTAGAATGCCAAGAAAATATTTAGAAAAATTTTTCAATCGGTACAGACAAGTTTGACCCGTTAAGCCAAACGGAGGGCATTTTGGTCATTTCGCCTTCAGAGACGATTTTTGGCCGACTTGTCCAGTTGAGTAAATAATTATTATGACATAAAATATGAATTAATGTTGATGAAAAATTAATTTAAAGTTAGTAGAAAAGAAAAGAAAAGAAAAATAAGGGAAATTAGGGATAATGACATCACATGATGTCATTTACTTACTTCCAACCAATCAAATTTTAACAAGCTATTAAATACCACTTAAAAGAGGATAAAATGAAGGAAAAAATTAAAAAGCCATCAGCCATCTTCTTCCCTCATTCCAGCCGCACCACATAGCCATGAAAACCCTCCATTTCTCTTCTTCATTTTAGCTTGAAGATCTCTCTAACCTTACCCCAAAACCCTTAGGTCCCTTCACTAAAATTGGTCACCCAACCTTGCTAAAGTGTTTGCCAGCCTAGAAAAGGAAAGAAAGTGAAGTTTAAGCTTGAGAAAATTCTACCCCATTCAAGGTTAGTGCTTATTTATGTATATATCTTTCTTATTCCATGTTAGGGACTTAAAATGAGTATGAAAGTGTAACTTAAATGAAGTAAAACTTAGGTATATTTACCCCATGGAATTCGGCAGCCTAGTGAGGGTCATGATTTTGATTGTTTTGATGGGCTTAGAGTGGACTAGAGAGGGTGTTTAAAGTGTATATATATATATGAAATGAATGAGAGTGTTTAACTAAGGTGTGTGGTGTGAATTGAAATGGGAAATTAGGGTTTTGGGAGAGAAACTTGGACCTTGCTTAGGTAATGGTGAATGAACATTTTAATGGTCAATTAGTGACTATTTGAGGGAAGTTGACCATAACTTGAAGTGAATTATGGCATTGCAAACTGATTTGGTATGCTGCCTAGTGTAACCATCAGGGTGGCTGTGAGTCCAGCCTGTTTAGACAGCCATAACTTTGGCTGTGTAGGTTCAATTGGTATTTGGTCAATTGGACATGAAACTAGACACATAATGGCACAATTTTGGTGAAGAAATCATGCCCAAAAGACCAAAGCAAGTGGACCAAAAACTGGCCCCAATCCGGATGTCCTGCAACCAGATTCTGCAGACTGACCAAATGAACAGTAATTGTTCATTTGGTCATAACTCATTGTAGAATGGCCCAATTGACTTGAAATTTTTACAGCAACAAGTTAAGATATAGGCAAACAACTTTCATGGAAAAACTTACCCCAAATTATGACCAGAACCTATCCAACAAGGCAGTTGTAGTCACTGTTCACTGCACTGTAGATATGGTCAGTTCTGCAATTTTTCAATCCGGCCAGTTGTGGTTTTTGGACCATAAATTGAGCTACAAAACTCCAAATGGAGTGATTCAAAAAAGGAAATTCAACTAGACAAAATAAGGAACAACTTTCATGTTTATCATGTTCTCAAATTCCCACTGTAACAGTCACTAATGGAATAGTAAATTTAGGGTACAAAAACTGAAAATTCTGCTCCATTAGTTTTAAGCTTAGAAATGGTATTGGTGATTAATGCCAACAAGTTTTGAATGCAAAATGTGGTATGTTGGGAGTGTTAAAACCAATGTACATATTTTCTATGCAAAAGTCAACATTTTTGTTGACCAATGAAGTGAATAGTAACACTAAAGCTTGAAATTCAAAAATTGCTAAATTCAAAAGTATCAAATGCCCTAGTATACCTAACAAGATTGGTTTGGATAGTTTGGCATGCCAATAGGGTTCAGTTAGCAGTACTGCACATGGCATTATGCCATTCTGTGATTTCATGGCTTTTAGCCATTCTGACATTGTGTTGATATTTGGCCTTGTGCCTATTGTCATTACAGCTTATTAGCTGTTCTGTTGCACACTAGGAGATGCATATGTGACCAATGGTGTGACGGCCCAAGGTACTAGATACCCAGTGCAGTTTACCCGTTTATCCAGTCCAGTCATCCAGTATAGGTTACTTGGGCAACCAAAAATGAAAGTGGATAAATTTAACGAAATAATGAATATAACAAGTACAAAACAAGTAAGACATTGATACATTCAATACATATTTATTTTCTATTATTTCCTTTTATTTTATTATTGCACCACTAAGTATTATTGCTTATCGCGTTGCTTTTGCCACGCGTAGGTTCTGGAGATACTGACCGAGAGCCCAGTAGATCGCAGACTGGGTGAGACCTCCTGCAGCTCTGCATAGTGTCCGTGTCACCTCACCATCTACAGTGCATTGGTAGGACACTAGGTTTCATTTTGGTATTTTGTAACTAACTTTTATTTTCTCATATGTAATTGAACTTATGTAATGTATTTTGATGTTCATGTAAATAATGAAAATTGTGTTTGGGAATGGAAAAGTGAATATTTATCTGTGACTTGTACATGATTATCACATGAGATGAATGATTGAGAAATGAAATTGAAAAATTATTGAGATGTTGTTGATGATTATTGGAGTTTGAGAGTGATTGGATATGAATATTGGAAGTGTTTTTCACAGATTCCGAAGAACTGTTTTCTCCATTTTTAGCCCGTACTCTGCCAGATTTTCTATAAAATTTTCGGAACCTCAAATAAATTATAATTTCGATAAATGGCTTAAATAAATTATATTTCATAAATTATATTCAAAACTATGATAAAAATAAATTAAGGAAGAAAAAAAAATGATTGAGATAAAATAGAGTGTTCCGGTACACCGTGTGACACATCTTACTCGGATATACTGTAGACGGGTAAGGGGTGTCACAAGATGAGCAGAAATTTTTTTCAATTTTCAACTCTTTTTTTTTGTCCTTTTTAATTGATTTAAAGGTGCTGTTAAAAGTTGATTGGTGGAGCTCTTTTTAAAGACATCATATGATGTCATAATTAAGTATTTTCCTTCATTTTCTTTTCTTCTTTTTTCTAGTCATTTTCAATTCAATTTTTAGCAATATTTATTCACATTTTATGTTATAATAATTATTTACTTAACTGGACAAGTCGACCAAAAATCACCTCTGAAGGCGAAATGACCAAAATGCCCTCTGTTTGGCTTAATAGACTAAAATTGTCTGTACCGATTGAAAATTTTTTCTAAATATTTTCTTGGCATTCTAATGCCATACGAACCTCAATGACCCTTCTCTAGAGTCTCAAAAATTATTTTATGAATTTTGCCCCAGGTCTAGGGCTCCTAGTTGCGAGAACCGTAACTTCCTACTAGTTTACCCATCGCTAGGGCACCGGCTCATTTAACTTGGTTGTATTTTATTTCTAAAATTTTTCCTAAATTTTTCTTATTAATATTTGAGTTAATTATGGTTCCTCACTTTAGTTTAAATATTTTTCCGGATGTTCTAGCTGTCCGGTCTGACACTTGTCACCGAAACAGTAGAATGTACGGAGTTGCTACAAGGAGGGTGTTACAACTCTTCCCCTCTAATTTAAATTTCGTCCTCAAAATTTACCTGATGCAAACAGTTGAGGGAACTATTGCCTCATTGTCTCTTCACTTTCCCAAGTTGCCTCCTCGGTGTTGTGGTGCCTCCAAAGTACTTTCACTAGTGGAATCTGCTTATTCCTCAACTCTTTCACTTCCCGAGCCAGGATCCGTATGGGTTCTTCTTCATATGTCAAATCCGGTTGTACTTCAATTTCTTCCATGGAGATGACATGTGGAGGATCTGAGTGGTATCTTCTTAGCATAGACACGTGGAACACATTGTGGATCTTGTCCAGCTCTGGTGGTAAAGCTAGCCTGTAGGCTACTGGTCCCACACGTTCAATGACTTCATATAGGCCAATGAACCTAGGGCTCAACTTACCTTTTCTTCCAAACCTTAGTACCTTCTTCCACGGTGACACCTTGAGGATCACTTTGTAGCGAACCGCATATTCTATTTCTTTTCTCTTCAAGTCGGCATAAGATTTCTGTCTGTCTGAGGCAACCTTCAGATTGGCTTTGATTAGTTTTACCTTCTCTTCAGTCTGTTTCACCAAGTCTGGGCCTACCAGTTTATCTTCGCCCAATTCAATCCAGCACACTGGAGTTCTACATTTCCTCCCATACAGTGCTTCATACAGGGCCATTTGGATGCTAGCTTGGTAGCTATTATTGTATGCAAATTCTGCTAGTGGAAAATATCTATCCCAACTTCCCTCAAATTCAATGAAACAACTCCTCAGCATATCCTCAAGGACCTGACATATATTTCACATTATTATTACCATTTCAGTTCAATATTTGTGTTAGTTCAATTAGTTTCAATTGTTTACCTGGATTACTCTTTCTGATTGCCCATCCGTTTGAGGATGAAAAGCTGTGCTAAAGTGGAGTTGTGTACCCAAGGATTCATGCAACTTCTTCCAAAATCTCGATGTAAACCTTGGGTCTCGATCAGATATGATGGAAAGTGGGATTCCATGCAGTCTAACTATCTCACTGATATACAATTCTGCTAACTTCTCCAATGAGTAGTTAGTCCTTACTGGCAGAAAGTGTGTTGACTTCGTCAATCTATCTACTATCACCCATACTGCATCATGCTTCTTTTGGGTGAGAGGTAGACCACTTACAAAATCCATGGTGACCCGATCCCATTTCCATTCAGGTATGCGTATAGGCTATAGCAAACCTGATGGAACTTGATGTTCTGCCTTGACTTGCTGACATGTCAAGCATTTAGTCACATAGTCAGCTTTGTCCTTCTTCATACCAGGCCACCAATAATGAAACTTCAGATCATGATACATTTTTGTACTTCCTGGGTGCATAGCATATACACTGGTGTGTGCCTCTTTTAGAATACTGGCCTTCAATTCTCCATCATCTGGTACACACAGTCTTCCTTTGTAGTATAGACACCCATCTGTTTTCACTTCATAGTCAGTTTCTTTCCCTTCTAGGATTTTGCTCATAATAGCCTTTAGCTTCTCATCTACCTTTTGCCCATCTAAAATCTGTTGTAGCAGGTTTGGCCTCACTTACAACTCAGCCAAAATAGCTCCATCTCGAACCAAAGATAGACGGGCATTCAATGATCTCAAATCTGTGATGGATTTTCTGCTCAAAGCATCAGCAACTACATTTGCCTTCCCATGATGGTAGTCAATTACACAATCATAGTCCTTCAGGAACTCAATCCATTGCCTCTGTCTAAGGTTGAGCTCCTTCTGAGTTGGCAAATATTTTAGACTTTTGTGGTCTATGTAAATGTAGCACTTTTCACCATATAAGTAGTGCCTCCATATCTTCAGTGCGAAGATAATTGCTGCAAGCTCTAGATCATGGGTAGGGTAATTCTGTTCATGTGGCCTTAACTGCCTGGAAACATAAGCGACCACCTTCCCCTCTTGCATCAATACACACCCTAACCCATTATGAGAGGCATCACTGTAGACCACAAAGTCCTTTCCTGACACTGGCTGTGTTAACACTGGTGCCTCTATCAATATAGCCTTCAACTTCTCAAAACTAGTCTGACACTTGTCATTCCAGTCAAATCTGACATTCTTGTGTAACAACTTGGTCATTGGAGCAGCTATTAAGGAAAATCCCTTCACAAATCTTCTGTAATACCCAGCTAGCCCCAAGAAACTTCTGACCTCAGTTGTATTCCTGGGAGGCTTCCATTCCATCACTACTTCTATTTTCTTGGGATCCACTCTAATCCCATCAGCTGACACTATGTGTCCAAGGAATGCAATCTCATTCAACCAGAAGTCACACTTGGACAACTTAGCATACAGCTTCTTTTCTCTCAGGGTTTGCAAAACAATCCTCAAATGCTCATCATGTTCTTTACTGGTCTTGGAATACACCAAAATATCATCAATAAAGACCACTACGAACCGATCTAGGTGTGGATGGAAAATACGGTTCATAAGGTCCATGAATGCTGTTGGTGCATTTGTTAGGCCAAAGGGCATCACCAGAAACTCATAATGCCCATACCGAGTCCTGAATGCAGTCTTTGGCACATCTGCATCCTTCACCCTCAACTGATGATACCCTGATCTGAGATCAATTTTAAAAAATACTCCTGCTCCCTTCAACTGATCAAACAGATCATCAATTCTTGGCAGACCTGATTGAGTTGCCTTTCACACAGTGTACCGGAACACCCTATTTTAATTCAATCATTTTTATTCTTCCTAATTTATTATTTTTTTTTATAGTTATGGAGTATAATTTGTGAAATATAATTTATTTCAGTCATTTATTGAAGTTATAAATTTATTTGAGGTTCCGCAAATTTTATAGAAAATCCGGCAGAGTACCGACTAAAAATGAAGAAAACAGTTCTTCGGAACTTGTGAAAAACACTTCCAATATTTTCAATCAATCCCAAACTCCATTTCATCAACAAAATCTCAATATGTTTTTCAACAACATTTCCATTTCTCAATCATTCATCTCATATGATAATCATGTAAAAATCATAAATAAATATTCACTTTTTCATTCATAAACACAATTTCCACTATTTACGTTAATACCAAAATACATTACATAAGTTTCGATTACATATGAGAAAATAAAAGTTAACTACAAAATATCAAAATAAAACCCAGTGTCCTACCAATGCACTGATGACGGTGAGGTGACACGAACACTATGCAGAGCTGCATGAGGTCTCACCCGATGGGTCTACCGAGCTCTCACAAGATCTCCAACCTATGCGTGGCAAAAGCAACGCGCTAAGCAATAATGCTTAGTGGTGCCAATAATAAAATCAAAAGAAATAACAGGAAGTAAATATGAAGTGCATGTTTTGATGTCTTATGCAGATAATTTTTTTTTATCATTATTAGTAATCTTATTTATTATGTACTAGTTCTATTCATTATTTCATTAAATTTGTTCACTTTCATTTTTGGGTGCCCAAGTAACCTATATTGGACGACTGGACTGGATAAACGGGTAAATTGGCACTGGGTATCAAGTACCTCGGGCCGTCACACCATCGGTCACATATGTGTCTTCCGGTGTGCAACAGAACAGCTAATAAGCTGTAATAACATTAGGCACAAGTCCAAGTATCAACATAATGTCAGAATGGCTAAAAGCCATGAAATCATAGAATGGCATAATGCCATGTGCAGTACTGCTAACTGAACCCCATTGGCATGCCAAGCTATCCAAACCAATCATGTTAGGTATACTAGGGCATTTCACACTTTTAAGTTTTACAATTTTTGGAATTTACGTTTTAGTGTTACTATTCCATTCATTGGTCAACAAAAATGTTGACTTTTGCATAGGCAATAGGTACATTGGTTTTAATATCATCAACATACCACATTTTGCATTCAAAATTTGGTGGTATTGGTTGCCAATACCATTTTTAAGCTTAAAGTTAATTGAGCAGAATTTTCAGTTTTCATACCTTATCTTCACTGTTCCATTAGTCATTTTTGCAATGGAAATTTGGAAAATGATCAACATGAAAGTTGTTCCTTATTTTTTCTAGTTGAATTTCCTTTTTTGAATCACTCCATTAGGAGTTTTGTAGCTCAAGTTATGGTCCAAAAACCACAACTGGCCGGATTGGAATTTTTCTGGACTGACCATATCTACAATGCAGTGAACAGTAATTGCAACTCCTTTGTTGGATAGGTTCTGGTCATAATTTGGGGTAGTTTTTTTCATGAAAGTTGTTGGTCTATATCTTAGCTTGTTGCCAGTAAAATTTCAGGTCAATTGGACCATTCTACACTGAGTTATAGCCAAATGACCAAACACTATTCATTTGGTCATTTTGCAAAAATAGACTGCAGGTCACCCGGATTGGGGCAAGCTTTTGGTCCACTTGGTTTGGTCTTATGGGCATAGTTTCTTCACCAAAGTTGTGTCATTATGTGTCTAGTTTCATGTCCAATTGGCCAAACACCAATTGAACCTCTACAATTCAAGTTATGGCTGCCCAAACCTGCTGGACTCATGTCCAATTCTGCAGGTCACCTAGGGCAGCCACACTAAACCTAAATCCCATCACTAAACACTCTTCATTTCTTGTTTTCCAATAACCAAATGGTCACTAATTGACCATTAAAATATTCCTACACCATTATAGGAGCTAAACTCCAATTTGCTCAAAACCCTAAATTCTCAATTTCTCTACTCTTCCATTAACCTACAATTTAATGTGCTAAATTTAAGTTCATATCAAGGGTAGCTTATATACTCATTTAATCCAAAGAAATCATCAAAACTCTAATAAATCCATGGCTGCCAAAAATATAAAGTGAGTACATCAAAGGTTTTCATTTGAATTTCTTATAAATTTCAAGTTAAATCAACTTTCTAGTCATGAATTTAAAGAGAGAAAAAGATATTGGACACTAACCTTATTAAAGCTCCCACTTGAGCTTGTCAATCTTCAAGATTTCTCCCTCTAATGGCTGTCTAAATATGATTTAGGGTGTGAGGATAAATTTTAGTTTTTTTCAATTTTCAACTCTTTTTTTTGTCCTTTTTAATTGATTTAAAGGTGCTTGTTAAAAGTTGATTGGTGGAGCTCTTTTTAAAGACATCATATGATGTCATAATTAAGTATTTTCCTTCATTTTCTTTTCTTCTTTTTTATACTCATTTTCAATTCAATTTTTAGCAATATTTATTCACATTTTATGTTATAATAATTATTTACTTAACTGGACAAGTCGGCCAAAAATCACCTCTGAAGGCGAAATGACCAAAATGCCTTCCGTTTGGCTTAACAGACCAAAATTGTCTGTACCGATTGAAAATTTTTTTCTAAATATTTTCTTGGCATTCTAATGCTATAGGAACCTCAATGACCCTTCTCTAGAGTCTCAAAAATTATTTTATGAATTTTGCCCAAGGTCTAGGGCTCCTAGTTGCGAGAACCACAACTTCCTACTAGTTTACCCATCGCTAGGGCACCAGCTCATTTAACTTGGTTGTATTTTATTTCTAAAATTTTTCCTAAATTTTTCTTATTAATATTTGAGTTAATTATGGTTCCTCACTTTAGTTTAAATATTTTTCCGGATGTTCTAGCTGTCCGGTCTGACACTTGTCACCGAAACAGTAGAATGTACGGAGTTGCTACAGGGAGGGTGTTACAGGAGGGGCTTCTTAAGTTGGTTAGGGAGTGGCTACCCTTGTTCTTGGGCGTTGGGTTGGAAGCTGGGGTGGAGAAGGTGAGGATTCTTCTCTTTGCCTTGAAGAAGAGCCGATCCTTCTTGCAGATCTCTTCGCAAGAGCCATGGATGGGTTTTTAGGAAGGAGAAGAGTAGGATTTTGGTGAAAGGAGATGAGATTTGAGAGGTTTTTATAGCTAGGAAGGGAGAAGATGAAAGGTTTTGTGTTTACGAAGGGTTTTAATGCTAGGGGTACATTTAAAGAGCCGTTATGACTCTTCATTTTGCGGGTTTTGCACCCCAGGAGTCGCGTCTGCGACGAAATACACGGGCCATGTATCACTACACGGGTCCCTACATGTAGGGCCGTGTAAATTTCTGCCCAAAATTTTCAAAATCTGTCATAGTACACAGCCCGTGTAAATGAGCTCTGGGACCCGTGTAACTTTACTAGACATGTTGCACAGCCCGTGTCAAATACTAGGAGGCCCGTGTAAATTTCTGGCTTTAAGTTATTCTTCTAGAGACATTACACGGCCCTTGTAAATTGGGCTATGGACTCGTGTAACTTTCTGTCTCTCTAGGAGTTGAAAATGTATGGAACCTACGGACTTCCAGAAAGTTACACAGTGCGTGTAAAACTACTACATGACTTGTGTAATATTCTAATTTTTCAAAATTTTCCCAAATGAAATTTATTATTATCACAACACATGAAATGGATGCAAAGATGAGTAATAGAGCTACTTCCCTGGTTTTCTCCAAATTCCCTTTTGTGGTTTTAACTTGGTGATTCCTTTCCTCTCTTGATCTCTACTCCCCTTTCCAAAAATTCCTACAAAGTGAAATGCTAATAAGTATGAAACAAAAATCAATACGAAAAAGGAGAAAAAGAAATAAAAGTTTAGAAAAATTTTGGGTTGCCTCCTAAAAAGTGCTTGTTTATAGTCTTTAGCTGGACTTTGCTTGTTTATGGTTTGCCGGTAGGATGGTCGAAAGTGTAATTGGCTCCTGTTTCTATGGGTTCTCTCTGAAAGTAAGGCTTCAGCCTCTGCCCATTGACCTTGAATGCACCTGAGGGTTCGCTCCATACCTCTACTGCTCCATGTGGGAAGACTTGGGTGACCTTGAAAGGTCCGGACCATCTTGATTTCAGCTTCCCCGAAAAGAGTTTCAATCTAGAGTTGAATAAGAGTACAAGATCTCCTTCTTTTATCTCTTTCCTTGCTATGGGCCTGTCATGCCATCTTTTGGTTTTATCATTGAAGATTTTGGCATTTTCATATGCATCCTGTCAGATTTCTTCCAACTCATTCAGTTGTAAGAGCCTTTTCTCACCAGCAGCTTTGAGGTTGAAGTTTAAGATCTAAATTGCCCAGTAAGCTTTATGCTCAAGTTCAACAGGGAGATAACATGATTTTCCATAAACCAGACGGAAGGGTGTTGTGTCAATTGGGGTTTTATATGCAGTGCGATATGACCATAGTGCATCATCTAACTTCATGCACTAGTCCTTCCTAGATCTATTTACAGTTTTTTCAAGAATTTGCTTCAGTTCCCTGTTTGAGATCTCTACTTGATCGCTGGTTTGAGGATAATAAGGTGTGGCCATCTTGTGAGTCACTCCGTACTTTTTCAGTAGTGTTTCGAATTATCGGTTGCAGAAGTGACTTCCTCCATCACTGATTATTGCTCCTGATGTGCCAAATCTTGTGAAAATATTTTTCTTAACGACTCTAGCATCATTAGTTGGTGTCGTAATTGCTTCTACCCATTTTAACACATAATCAACTCCAACCAGAATATATTTGTTTCCACGGGAGGAAGGAAATGGGCCCATGAACTCTATTCCCCATACATCAAACAATTTTATCTCAAGTATACCATGCAGTGGCATTTCATTCCTTCTTGAACTATTACCTGTTCTTTGGCATTGATCACAACCTAGCACAAAGGATCTTACATCCTTAAACAAATGTGGCCAGTTAAAACCCTACTTGCAAAATTTTTGCTGCGGTTTTTGAGGTGCCGAAATGTCCTCCATATAGCAATGAATGGCAGTGATAAATGATACTTTCCATATCTTCCTCTGGTATGCATCTTCTTATCAGCCCATCATTACATCTCTTGTACAGTAGAGGTTCCTCCCATAAGTAATATCTTACATCATGTAGGAATTTCTTCCTTTGCTGATAAGTCATGTTTGGAGGCAGTATCCTGCATACAAGAAAGTTAACAAAATCAGCGTACCATGGAGCCTTGGAGAATGCAAGTAATTGCTCATCAGGAAATGAATCATCAATTGGCAAATCTTTGAAGTCCTCCATATACTCCAATTTTAGTCTAGAAAAATGGTCAGCTACTACATTTTCGGATCCCTTTTTGTCCTTTATTTCAAGGTCAAATTCTTGTAGGAGTAGGATCCATCTAATCAGCCTTGGTTTTGCTTCCTTCTTGTTCAAAAGGTACCGGATTGTAGCATGATCTGTGAATACAATGACTTTTGACCCAATGAGATAAGATCTGAACTTGTCCATTGCAAACACCACTGCTAGGAATTCCTTCTCTGTGGTGGCATAATTGATTTGCGCATCATCTAATGTCTTGCTAGCATAATAAATAGCATGGAGCTTTTTATCCTTTATTTGCCCGAACACTACTCCAATTGCATAGTCACTTGCGTCGCACATTACCTTGAATGGTAGCTCCCAATCTGATGGCTGCATTATTGGTGCTGATATCAAGGCTTCTTTGATCCTGTTAAAGAAGACAAGGCAATTTTCATCAAAATTAAAGGAAACATCTTGACTTAACAAGTTAGTAAGTGGCTTAGCGTGTGCCGGAGGAAGAGGAAGAGAAGAAAAAAAGAAGACCAATCCGATTTGATTTAGCTCGAATCGATCGGTTCGATTTAGGATACCCCAAAATAAATTTTTACTATGCCCTGGGATGCAAAATAAGGCCCAAAAATTTCGAAAAAATTTCAAAAAGATCAAAAAAATATTTGAAGTCCAAATACATTTTTAGTTTAGCCACGTGCTTTTTAAATTAATTTTTAAAAATCGACAAAATTTATTATTTTTGAAAAATCAAACTCGATTTTAAAAATTCAGAAAATCTCAAATAAATTCTCAAAATATTTAATAAAATAAAATATTAATATTTACATATAAAATAATTATTTAAAAATTCGAGATATTACAAATTTGGAGCTGGGTGGGTTATTTATATATGGTATATATGCATATGGATTTGATGGGTAGTCACAGCTTGAGTTAGTCTCGCTGGAATCCAGTCCTTATGGATATGAAAAGTAGGGGTGAGGCCTGGCTTGAGTTGATCTTGCTAGCCACCGTACTTAAATTTAAGTGAAAGTTCGACTTGAGTTGAGCTTGCTGGCAGGATTTAGAGATGAGAGAGCTGTATAAGGGATCAGCTCCCATATTTATGTATTGATGTGATACACTGTTAGTAACTCCAAATTATCTTCTTGTGTGACTATTGGTGAATTATTTGTTATATGTGTTGGATGACATTTTATGGTGGGATTGCATAAGTTGTAGGTAGTTATAGAAATTACTTCTATAATCAATATCTAAACTTTCTGAGTCAAACACTCATTCTTGTTCAAATATTTTTTTTCCCAGGTTGCAGGAGGAGCAAGTTTATTTTCGGGTCTAACCTGTATTTTTTTTCTCCATAGGTTGTGGTGTTTCTTAGTTAGTAGTTTTTATTTATTTATCTATTTATTCAATTATTAGAACTTCACTGTGAAACCAATATATTCATGTATTATATTAATTAATAAAGATTAAGTAGTTTGTACATGATGGGTCTCAAGGTTGAGTTGGACTCCGCTAGCTTTAGTTTTTCTAATAGTTATTGGGTTGCGTAGGCCCAAATAAATTTATAATATTTTATTTTATTTTGTTTGCATATTAGGGTTTAGTTTTGATTCTGGTTATGGGTTTGGGAATTGTGAGGCTTATTACGGGCCTCAGGGGCTTTATGCTGACCCAAATCCTAACGCCGATCCGGCCTGTGGAATCAGGTCGTGACACTGGTGATGCCACAATTGCTGGTACCTGAGGCATTGGTGCAGTTGGTTGAGGTTCCTGCACCTTGTTTATGTTAAGTCCTTTGTAATTATTGCCCTCGGAGCCATAGGTCACCTGAGGCATCCACATCATGAGAACTTGGGTATAAGCAACAGCCCTGCTGCTGGGGTGGCTAGTTTGTAATGATGCTCTAGACTAGTTAGCCACTTGTTCCTCTCTCCTATGAGATGGCTAATACCATTTTTCATTTTAAGCACGACTTCCACTAATTACACCCTGAGGAGTTCTTGGTTGAGGTTGCCCCCAAGCTCCGTAAGGCTCTAGATATAGAATTAGACTCCTTTAGGCTAGTGAAATGGCCATCGAACAATGTAAGCATTATAAAATTTAACTTTTCAACTAAAAGTTAAGTTGCATCAGTAAGTTTGTTGAAAGTTTGATCATGTTTATCTAATCGCTTATTTAAATCTTTTTTCCAAGATCTCAGTGATGAATGGTGCTTTGGTATCTTCAATAATGGTAACAGAAACTGGCTTACCCTGTCTCTATTTTAGATCAACAACTAAGGTATGTGTAGTCTCTGTTGGGTCGAGACAATCTCTATTAGGTTGAGATTCTAAACCTCTTTTACTTGGGGAATTGGTAATTTTTCAAATTGTTTCTCCATTTTGGGAACTTGGACGTTGAGTCCTTTCAAATCTCGTGACACGGCAGTGTCTCTACCTTGTAGGCTTTTTATTTTGGAAGGCAAAATTCTGTCAAAAATAAATACAGAAAAAAATGTGAAATTTGTGCCAAAAATTATTTGCAATCTTTGATTGATAACATTGGTAAAAAAAAATAGAAATCATTAATGTGATACATTAAAATCTAAAATTATTTAATTAAAAATAATTTGACTGATAAACAACTTAAAATTTATAAACGTCTTAAATATTAAATGTATTAACTAATATATACTACTAACTTAAATGAAATGATTGTAAGAAACAACTAACTTCGCCTACTATTGCAAAGTATTACCACTTGTTTGAAAGTAAATAAAAATTGAATCATTAATAATCATCACTTAAATATTTAATATCTATCTAAAAAATTAATAAATATTTATTTGAAGTTTTAACAAAATTAATTAAATTAATTTTTTAAAAGAATTTTAATATTTAATAAGGTGATTTAATTATTTTTTGTGCAAATAAATACTTCCGTCCATCAAGATGAAGAGGAAGGAGCTGGACGACGTTAATGCTGATTTCTCAGATTCCTCTGTCCTCTCCTGCTCGAAAGATTCGCCGACTGGTGCTTCAAGAATAAGTGATTTTGATTTCCTTTTTGTTGATTTTTTTTTTCCTTCAGGAATTGAAGAAGTGATATTTGTTTATTTATTTTATGTTTGATAGGATTCGGAATTACCGCCGATGGTGGAGGAAGAACAGGTGGATATTCATCCATTGGTGGGTTTTACTGGTGGCGAAGAGGAGGTGGTTTCAGGTTGGAACCAAGAGAACGCTATTGTCGTGTTCAAGCCTGTTAAACTAATCCTTCTACATTCTCCTTCCAATTTCTCTGTCTCTGTGGATTCTGACTTTTTCTTTGGATTTAAGAATAAGGATTATGCATATCTCTGCCTTTATTTATTTATTTTCTCATTAGTAATGTCAAGTCAAATAGTTTTTGTTCCCGTTGGTTTACTCTCTTGATGTGGAAATATGTATTATATGACCGAAAAGTCGGATATTTCATAGAAATTAGAAGCACCGAGTTCATATAAGCATCATCTGTTAAGCCACTGGATTTGATCATAGGAATCGACTTATTAATTAAAGACTAGGCTAGAAGTTTAATGTAACAATTACAAAATATGAGTCGATATGATCAGTTGGAGTTTCTTTATTAATATGGTGTGGATTGGGCAGAAGGCCGTTCTAAACCTTACCCAGCTTATGAAAGTGCTGCTGGGAAGATCAGCATAGCAGTGCTGGAAGTCTGGAACTTCCTCCTGTCAACTTTTCAAGCAAAGGGTACACGGGAAAATTATCAAAGATGCAAAATATGATGGCTTTCTCTTGATTTATTATTTCCTGAGCAGCCTCTTATCCTTCTTGGTCTAAGGACATGCTGGTTGTTTGTGTGTGTTTGGGTGATTGTTGTTTATATTTCATTGTTTACTTTGCACCTGGGATTATTAAAATAGCGAGAGTTGCTATCTGCAGTCAAGCTGCCATCTGCAGCTCCTTCTTCCTTGGTTACCTTCTGGAAGTAGGTTTGAACTGCCATACCAGCCCTTTCAGATGCCTTTTTGCTCTTCTTTGATGATTTCTTCTGCCCATCATTGCTGTCAGTTAAATGTCTCTCCCTACTTCTGACTGCCGATATCCATGCACAAGCTGAGAATGAGGATGCCTCTTTGCGTTCATAATTCTAGGAAACTTGGAAGAACAGGTGTTAGAAAATGGGAATGAAAAACCACATAGCAGAGACCAAAAGGAAGTTCTTAAGGTTTCTCCTTATTTTCGTGCTGCCACTCGGCAGCAATGGGGGATGGATGAAATAGAGGCTGGGCTCCTAAACCATGCCAAAGAGCTGGTCTTGCTGTTCGAAATGTCTCCCTCTGCTTCCAGAAGGTACCCAGGGAAGAAGAAGCTGCAGATAGCAGCATGACTAACAGCAAAGATGGGCAGAATAAGTCGCTAAGGAAGACCAAAACGTCATGTCAAGGAGCTGGTCTTACAGTAAATGTCTCTCCCTACCTCGACAAGGTGCCCAAGGAAGAAAAGGAATCTGCAGATAGCAGCTTAACTGACAGCAATGGTGGGCAAAAGAAATCATCAAATAAGAGCAAAAAGGCATCTGAAAAGGCTGGTATTGCAGTTCGAAATGTCTCCCCCTACTTCCAGAAGGTAACCAAGGAAGAAGGAGCTGCAGATAGCAGCATGACTAACAGCAAAGATGGGCAGAATAAGTTGTCAAGGAAGACCAAAAAATCATGTCAAAGAGCTGGTCTTACAGTAAATGTTTCCCCCCTACTTCCGGAAGGTGCCCAAGCAAGAAAAGGAATCTGCAGATAGCAGCTTAACTGACAGCAATGGTGGGCAAAAGAAATCATCAAAGAAGAGCAAAAAGGCATCTGAAAGGGCAGGTATTGCAGTTCGAAATGTCTCCCCTTACTTCCAGAAGGTACCCAAGGAAGGAGCTGCAGATAGCAACTTGACTGACAGCAATTGTGGGCAGAAAAAGTCATCAAAAAAGAGAAAAAAGCCATGTGAAGGAGCTGGTCTTGCATTTCCAAATGTCTTGCCCCACTTCCAGAAGATATGCAAGGAAGAAGAAGCTGCACATAACAGCTTGACTGACTGCAATGATGGGCAGAAAGAGTTGTCAAAGAAGAGCATAAGGCCTTGTAAAAGAGCTGGTCTTGCAGTTCGAGTTGTATCCCCATGCTTCTGCAAGGTACCCAAGGAAGGAGAAGCTGCATGTAGCAACTTGACTGCTAGCCATAGTGGGCAGAAAGGGTCATCAAAGAAAAGCAAAAAGCCATGTGAAAGAGCTGCTCCTGCAGTTCGAACTGTCTCCCCTTACTTCCAGAAGGTACCCAAGGAAAAAGAAGCCGCAGATAGCAGCTTGAATGATGCCAAACATGGGCGGAAAAAATCTTCAAAGATGGGTAAAAGATCAGGGAGTATTAGTAATGTTCTCTCTAGTTCCCAAAAGCGAAGTGAGGCTTACCGAAGCAAAACTCCAGATAACACATGGAAGCCACCACGATCTGAAGTTGGACTTCTACAAGAAGATCATGTGCATGACCCTTGGAGAGTGCTGGTGATATGCATGCTGCTTAATTGCACAACTGGTACACAGGTATGCTCTTGGTCTTTCCTTTAACGGTTATATTTTTTGTATACGTTAATGTGCTAGTGGACTTGTTAAAAGTTAAGATTTGTACAAGGAAATAGCATAATACCCTTCATGAGGCGGTGAAGTTCGTTATTTTATGCATTAACAACTAGTTACTATCACATCATGGGAATGGGCTAAAAAACTTGGGCAGCATTACATGTGTTATATTGTTCTCATAGCTGCTCTAGCAAGCTTGAATTATGTGTCTCTTTGTTACATGATAAATCCTATGGTAATATGAAACATTTAAGGCTCCATTTGGTTCAGCTGTTGGGACCAGCGTGTTTGTCACAACCACTGGATTTAAGGTGTTTGGTAAATCATTTTTTAGAAGTACAATGCTTAACCACTAGCGGTTCAAAAATATAACTTAACATTGAGTCATCTTCAAATACTAGAATTAGCAACATTTGGACCCAAATGCTAGACATATAAGAGAAACATCTCAAATTATTTTAATTACAAAAAAACCTTGGTCATAATCATATAAAATCTATATTTTGGAAAATATTTTTTCACTATTTATAACAACTTAATATGATTATAATTATATGGAGACTTATAAATAAATATATTTTATTTGGATGAACATTTATTAATTTAATATTGTGTTTAATAAAATTTACCTACTTTATATATATATATATATATATATATATATATTTTTTTTTTTTTTTTTTTTTTTTTTGAAGTATACAATTATATATGAAAAACTTTTTCCATTTATATATAATTTTCATGTTTGCTAAATTTATTTGAATCAGTAGTTTTAATGAAATTAGTTTGCATATAAAAAAATTTTCACATAGAATACACACACACACACACACACACACGCTTGTTTGTCTATTTACGCAATAATATAACTCCAACCTCTGAATTATGAAACACTTTTTAATTAATTACCACTGTTGACCACAAATGGCTAGCCACTGACCGCAAATGGTTAGCTACAACCACTGAACCAAATAGGTCCTTAATTGTACGTTCAGAGCTTTGTATCATTTTGAAGAACAAATTAATGTAATTTACTACATGCAATGGATGTCAGCTAATCCCTATTTCTCTTGGGTGATGCTTTGTTGGCTTTGATTTTCTTAGAAGAAATCTTATTACTATTATGTTTTTGAGGTTGATTCTTCAATGGTACTAGGATTTATCCCTTTTTTGCTGAGAGAGAATTGAGGATGCAATTGCACTAGTTATCTTCCTGTCAGAATAACATTCTAATGTAATCTGTCCTGACACAAACTTTGCTGCATCTTGTTATAGATCTTGATGTGCATTGCACCGGTGAAGAATGGTTTTAGAGTATTCCATAGTATGTGATCATATGTAATTGGGAAATGAAATAGTTGCAACTAGTAGAGAAAATGAAAGAAGAAGAAGAAGAAGAAGAAGAAGAAGAAGAAGAAGAAGAATGATGTCTTGCCTTGGATTTTACTTTCAAATAATACAGAGAATAAGCAAGAAAGCAGATGGTACTATTTGTTATAGAATTATGTTTGACCACTTTTAAAACAACAGAATATGTGAGGAATGAAATGCTTCTGGAATTAAATCATTAATGTAAGATAGTTTTATACCTTAAGAAGGAAAGAACACGTAGAGGAACTGGCTTTGGTAAATTGGATATGTGGCTTCAAGTTTTGATGCACATAATGCCTAAAAATTTGTCAATTATTTAAGCTTCGCCCACTATAAGAACACTAGTAAATTATGTGACAAACAAAAAAACTCAAGAAAGAGAAAGATGATAGGTCAAATAAGTTTATATTTTGGTCTAGATTCACTATGGGCTTATTTGCCACCTAATGAAGTCTTTGATAGTCATGCTTGCGTTTTAAATTATGCTTATTCAAGTCAATAATTTTCTGGTTTATTATTTATATGTTTTTCTTTGACTTTGTAGATCAAGGGAATTTATGCACTTTTTCTTATTTGCTTAGTAGGCAAAAATAAGAGTTCAAATTTCTTCTTTTAGGTTTAAGTGTTTCTTTAATGCTTGTCCTTCGTTTATTTTTTCGTAGTCAAAGCAATAAGTTTTATGCTTAATAGTCCATTTATTTTTAGCGACAATTATGCTAAGGAGGAAAAATTTGAGAAGATTTTTACTTTGTTTGGAGAAGGGGTGAATGGGGGAAAGAAGATTCTCCTATGAGGTGCACTAGAATTTTCCTCCCAAACACGGGAGGAAAGTGAAGTGAAAATGGGTGATATTACTCAATTGCTCCTAATAAAATATTTTACTTAACAAAAATGGAGGACATAATTGTCATTGTACAATTAATGAAACATAATTGTTTTACTTTTGATACTTCGCATTTTTCCCAGAAATCCAAACAAAAAGATTGAAAATAAATTTCACTTAATTTTCTTTTCTGTGTTCTTTCCTTCACTTTCACTCCTCCCATCTTTTTACTTCCAAACATAGTGTAAATGAAGAACATATATGTGTGGGATTTGCTCATAGTAGTTGAATGCAGAAGGTGCTTTAGAGGTCTGGTACGAGGGGAAGAAGAAAAGGATTTGCAAGCAAAACTCAAACTTAATCCAAATATATAATAAAGTCAAGACATTAGTACTATATAACCAAATTGAGCAAAGTTAGTTGTATTCAGAGCATGAATCTAGAGTTAACTAACTAATCAGAGGAAAAAGAACATAAAATGAATGTAGACTTAATAAATAAAATAATAATTCTCTGTCACTTGTTTTATTGATGAACAAAAACTAGAAATGAATATCCTGGTCCATAACAGGATTTTCCAAGAATATAACAATGTAACAAGTATATTTCTTAAAATTAATCTCCAACTTTACTTGCCACAAAATATTCCAAGTTGAAGCATTATTAAGGACATTTTTGGGAAGAAAAACACTGACAAATAATATTCAACATACTGTGAATTTGGTTGATGAGCATGGAGGCACTGCAAAAGTTAGTAGTTAGTGAGGAAAGCTAATAAACCTAAGCAACAAGAACCAAGTCCAAGGACAAGAAATTTGGGAAAGTGGTGTAATTGTTTTTGTGGTAGAAATCAATGAATGGGTTACTGATGCAGGATTAACTACAGATCCAGGACAAGTAGACTATATACTTCAGAAGGAAATATGAGCAGCAGTGTTTTATCTTATTCAGGAATTTTGTGTGATTTGGGATTCCTAATTACTTTTGGATTAATATTTTCTTTGTTTAGGGTGCCAAATCCTTGTACTAGTAGGATTACAAATATATATATATATATAAACTTACACTTGTAGCACTTTGAAGCAATCATTCTGGTAAACGAATATTAATGGGTGTAATAAATAATTAAAGAACCTAAATTCAAGTTATATTTTAATTTATTTTCTTTCTAAATTAATTTATTTGGTTATATTTTTTATTTCTAAAATTATTATCAAAATGAATTTTATGTTACATTTGGTAGAGCGTAATGTAATGTAATCTTATCAATTAATGCAATCAAAGTTATAATGTAATATAATGTAATTATCATTACATTCTTATGTTTGATTGCAAAATAAAAATATAAATAGAATAATATAATAATAATTTTAGTTTTAATATTTTATTTATTTATAGTGTTAATAATAAGTGGTAGTGGTTATAGTAATTGATAGCTAAGTAGTAATGGTGGCTAAATGGTGGTGGTGGTAGTGGTGGTGTTGGCGGCGGCAAGATGAAATAGTGGTGGTAGTAGTAGTTAGGTGGTGGTAAAGGTGGCAATGGCTAAGTAGTGATTGGCTGATCGCGATGGTGGCTGTGATGGCAGCATTGGTGGTCATGGTGGTAGTAGCAGTGAGGGCTAGGTAATGATAGTGGTGGCAATAATGTTGACAATAAATGAAAAAAATAAAAATAAGTAATTATGATTATATTCATTTTTGTTATATGTGATGATAATTATATTACTTATTGATTACATTATGTAATTGTCATTCTATTACGTTAAATTTTTTGTTTTACTGAATAACGTAATTAAATATATAATACAATAACTACTTACTTACAACTGTTGAACAAACGCAATTTCTCGTTACAGGTACGAAGAGTTATAATAGATTTCTTCACTCTGTGTCCTGATCCAATGACTGCCACTGAGGTAAAAACACAGGAGATTGAAAACATAATAGAACCTCTAGGTTTGCATAGAAAGAGGGTGGTGATAATACAACGCTTATCGCAGGAGTATTTAGGGGATGATTGGACCTATGTGACTCAGCCGCACGGTGTAGGAAAGTAAGTGAAGTGGTTCCTTAACATTTGTCTCTCTTTTAAAGTGGTTCCTTAACATCCAAATCACTCAATTACACTCATAAATCCATAAAAACTTTAGCTAAAACTCATTTCTTCTAATAATAGTACAAATTAAGTTTTAATAGGTAAGTTTTTCTTCCTCTTTTTCTTGTGAAATATTAAGTTTAAATTAACTTCCTTTATTATTTAATTGTGATTTCTACGGAAAAAAAAAATTGAGAGAGGCAAGTTTAGGATAAAGATTTGTGGTAAAGGTGATATTGAAGTAAGGGGTTTCTATGGATTAATTTCAAGGAAATTCATAACTATAATATATATACATATATATTTGGTATTTTTTTTAAGAGTTGAATATCAAGAATTAGTTTTCAATTATGAGAATTAAATTTAGGTTCTTTAAGTCCTAAATATTTGGTTGAGAGTGAAGAAATTAGATTATAAAATTTGTTGATTTTGAAGTTATTAATGAATATTTATTATATTTATGTGAGCAAGAATTCTAAAGTTATTGTTGGAAGAAAATTTAGTATGAAGTGTTAAAAAGGAGAAAAATATTATTATGGAGGGGTAGAAAAAAAAATTTGAGAGAGAAAAGGGTGGAATTAATTATGGATGTATTATGCAGGCTTTGGAAGGGCATTTTAAATTATTTGTGAATGTGTTGTGACTTGTGAAGAATTGGTTGAGTTTTTAGAATTTTGGAAGACGTCCAATTTATATCAAAATGCCGCCAAATTTTTTTAAATTTTTGATAAATAAATCATGCATTTCACCCTCACCTTTTTCATCTTCAGGATTTAAAATTTCTTTTCTTAATATATTACTTTTCCCTACACTTTTAGGAGATGATGCAGCTCTTGTTGTAGATACTAGGGGTGCTCCAACGGTCTAGGCTTCGTTAGTTTTCAGTACAGGTGAATGGATAAATTTATAACACTATTATTTTTATTAAATATAAATTTATGTTATTATTTGTGTTATAAAAAAAAAGGGGGAATGGATAATGGCATTTTATTTAAATAAATGAAATAAGATTTAAATTTCAGCTGAATAAATGGCCAAATACACTCTATATATGCACCGAATTGATAGCACCTTGGTGACAAGTGATTTATTTCAATTTAGTATATATTTATACTGTCTTTGGAACAGAGCTCGATATACATATAGCCTTTGGGGCGTGTATCAGCTGGTCGCCCTTTGGGGCGTGTATCAGCTGGTCGCCCTTTGGGGGTAACTCTGCACATGTGTATGACCAGCATATTCATTGCTCTTGGGCCGTTAGTGTTATCATAAAGCCTAGGATGCCAGCATTGCTCTCAAGTTGTCAGAGTTTATTATATGCACCTTAGATGCCAATATTATCTATAGGAAGCATATTGTGAGTGTATGAGAATATTATTGATTTTATGATAATTAGCAAAGTTATTTTTGAAATATTTTTTTTACAGTATGAAATTTTATTTTATCTAAGTTATGTGGATTACAGCAAATGATATTTATTTAGCTGACATATATTAGTATAGCACCTGGTACTATTAAGTGCCAAAACCTTGTCTATTCCCCTTTTGTTATTTATTTATCTGCTTATTGAGTAGTTGTACTCACCTCTTATATTTTTAATATTTCATATTCTTTTTTGTCATTCTTCTATCAGCAGCCCTCATTTATTAGCATTGTCCTTTTTTCCACTTCACCAGCTGTAGAGTCTAGTGGAGGTCGAGCCAACATATTCCTTTTGTAAATTTTGATCATTTTAGATTACTGTATATATTATCTATGTATTTAGGTTGCTATTGTAACGGCCCGGCTTACTGGCTAGTATTATCTGTTTTGGCCCAGCCCATACTAGGCCTTACTGATTTGTCCCTGGGGCTTTTACACCCAAAAGCGCACTAACCAGTGTTCCAAGACCATCCAATTTAAGTCCAAGATCTCTCATGTGCTTTGCCGATGTGGGATTTGCCTAAGGGACATTTTTCTCCCCCTTTTGGGACTCAGCGTCCTCGCTGAGGTTTACCCCACCATTGCTCAAGAGGCCACGCGGAGTGCTCTGATACCAATTGTAACGGCCCGGCCCATTGGCTAGTATTGTCCACTTTGGCCCAGCCCATACTAAGCCTCATGGATTTGTCCCTTGGGCTTTTACACCCAAAAGCGCACTGACCAATGTTCCAAGACCACCTAATTTAAGTCCAGGATCTCTTCCATGCTTTGTATTATCCGCTTTGGCTCAGCCCATACTAGGCCTTATGGATTTGTCCCTTGGGCTTTTACACCCAAAAGAGCGCTGACTAGTGTTCCAAGATCACCCAATTTAAGTCCAGGATCTCTGTAACACCCTGTAGCAACTCCGTATATTCTACTGTTCCGGTGACCGGTGTCGGTCCGGACAGCTAGAACGTCCGGAAAAATATTTAAACTAAAGTCAGGAACCATAATTAACTCAAATACTAATAAGAAAAATTTAGTAAAAATTTTAGAAATAAAATACAACCAAGTTAAACCTAGCGGTAACTCAGAGGGAAGTTGCGGTTCTCGCAACGAGGAGCCCTAGACCCGGGGAAAAAATTATAAAATAATTTTTGGGACTCCAGAGAAGGGTTATTGAGGTTCCCATGGCATTAGAATGTCAAGAAAATGTTTAGAAAAATTTTTCAATCGGTACAGACAATTTTGGCCCGTTGAGCCAAACGGAGGGCATTTTGGTCATTTCGCCTTCAGAGGTGATTTTTGGCCGACTTGTCCAGCTAAGTAAATAATTAATATGACATAAAATATGAAGAAACATTACTAAAAATTTAATTGAAATTGAGTAGAGAAGAAAAGAAAAGAAAATGAGAATAAATGTCAATTTTGACATCATATGATGTCATTTAGAGGAATTTCCACCAATCACATTAAAGCATAACTTAAGCAAGTGATAAAAGAAGACAAAAAACACCAAAAAAAGGAAAAAACAATCTGTTTCTTCCCCAAATGAAAGAGCAGCCGTTTCCCTCTTTTCCCATAGCCAAACCTCCATTGATTTTCAATCCAAAGCTCAAATTCCCTCTTCATTTCACCCTAAAACCCTAGAGACCTTTCACTAAAATTTGTCCTTGCACCTTGCAAAACCTTTTGGCAGCCAAGAAGAAGAAAGAAAGTGAAGTTTGGGACTTGGAAAAATCTGCCTACAAGAGGTTAGTGCACATATACACCTAAAGCTCTTTATTTCTATGTTGAGGGACTTGAAATAAGTAAGAATTTGTAACTAAAATGAATAAAAACTATGTGTGTGTATGGCATAAATTTCGGCTGCCCTAAGGAAGGAACAAAGGTGGAGTGTTTGTGATGGTTTTAATGAACTTAGAATGAATTAAAGATTATGCTTAAGGTGTATATACACATATATAATGAATGAAAGTGCTTAACTAGGTGTATGGGTGAATTGAAATGGAAACTAGGGTTTTGAAAAGTGAAAATTTGACTTGGCTTAGAAAATTATTAGAGAACATTTTAATGGTCAATTAGTGACCATTTTAGGTAAGTTGACCACAATTTGGACTCAAATATAGCATGGCCAAGTGAATGTGTAGGCTGCCTAAGGATAGCAGCAGAGTGACTGAAATTTCAGTCCACTTACACAGCCATAACTTTGGCTGTGTAGGTCCAATTGGTGTTTGGCCAATTGGACATGAAACTAGGCTTATAATGGCACATTTTTGCAGAAGAAACCATGCCCAAAAGACCAAAGCAAGAGGACCAAAAGTTGGCCCCAATCCGGATACCCTGCAACAGCACCTGCAGAATTGACCAAATGAACAAGTTCATTTGGCCATAACTCACTGTAGATATGGTCAATTGACCTGAAATTTTTACAGCAACAAGTTAAGACATAGGCAAACAACTTTCATGAAGGAACCTACCCCAAATTATGGCCAGAACCCATCCAACCAAGTGATTCCAGTTACTGTAGATATGGTAATTTCTGCAGATTGGCAATCCTGCCAGCTGTGGTTTTTGGACCATATCTGGAGCTACAAAACTCCAAATGGAGTGATTCAAAAAAAGAAATTCAACTAGACAAAATAAGGAACAACTTTCATGTTTACCATTTCTTCAAATTCCCAGTCCAATGGAACAGTAAAGTTGAGTTACAAAAACTGAAAATTCTGCTTCCCTTGGTTTAAACTTTGAAATGGTATAAATGCTTAATGCCAACAAGTTTTGAATGCCAAATGTGGTATATTGGGAGTGCCAAAGTCAATGTACATATTTTCTATTCAAAAGTCAACATTTTTGTTGACCAATGAGTTGAATAGTGACACCAAAAACTTGAAATTCACAAATTGAAGAATTTAAAAGTTTCAAATGCCCTAGTATACCTAACAAGATTGGTTTGGATAGTTTGGCATGCCAATAGGGTTCAGTTAGCGATCGCACATGGCAATATGCCATTCTCAGATTTTATGGCTTTTAGCCATTCGACCTTGCATTGTGATTTGGCCTTGTGCTCGATATTATTTATTGTTAAGATGCATATGTGACCGATGGTGTGACGGCCCGAGATACTTGATACCCAGTGCCAGTTTACCCGTTTATCTAGTCCAGTCGTCTAGTGTAGGTTACTTGGACAACCAAATGAATAAAAGTGGACAAAGTTAATGATATACAAATTCAAAACAAATGAAACATATACATTCACTATATATCTATTTTCTTGCTATTTCTTTTATTTTATTATTGCACCACTAAGCATTATTGCTTAACGCGTTGCTTTGCCACGCGTAGGTTCCGAGATACGGTCGTGAGCCCAGTGAGTTCATGTCCGTGTCGCCTCACTACCTGCAGTGCTTTGGTAGGGCACTAGGTGTCATTTTGTCATTTTGTAATTAAATTTTTATTTTCTCATATGTATTTGGATTTATGTAATGTATTTTGAGGTTCATGTAAATAATAGAGATTTATGGTTATGTATGGAAGTAATTTGAGTATTTAATTGTTGTTTATATATGAGAACCCTGAGAAATGATGATTGAGAACTGAAACTGAACAATGTGAGATTTTGATATTGAGACTCTGTTGATGAATTGAAGTTGGGATTGTTTGGAAAATTATTTGGAAGTGTTTTAATTCAAGAACTGCTTTCCATTTTTAGCCATTTTCTTTAAAATTTTAGAAACCTCAAATAAATAATAATTTCGATAAATGGCTTAAATAAATTATATTTCACAAATCATATTCAAAAGCATGATATAAATTAATTAAGGTATATTAGAGTGTGTCGGTACACCGTGTGGCATTACTTATTCGGGTATACTGTACACGGGTAAGGGGTGTCACAATCTCTCCCGTGCTTTACCAAAGTGACCACATCGGCAAAGCATGGGAGAGATCTGGACTTAAATTGGGTGGTCTTTGAACACTGGTCAGCGCGCTTTTGGGTGTAAAAGCCCAAGGGACAAATCCGTGAGACTTAGTATGGGCTAGGCCAAAGTGGACAATACTAGCCAGTGGGCTGAGCTGTTACAATTGATATCAAAGCACTCCGCGTGGCCTCTTGAGCGATGGTGGGGCAAACCTCAGCGAGGACCCTGAGTCCCAAAAGGGGGGGAAAAAGATCCCTTAGGCAAATACCATATTGACAAAGCGCAGGAGAGATCCTGGACTTAAATTGGGTGGTCTTGGAACACTGGTTAGTGCGCTTTTGAGTGTAAAAGCCCCAGGGACAAATCTGTAAGGCCTAGTATGGGCTGGGCCAAAACAGATAATACTAGCCAGTGAGCCGAGCCACTATAGCTACCCACCTAAAGTCTGTGTTTGTATTATTTTTGGTTCCCACGGAGGGAAAAAATATCATGTATCTATGAAGATGATATATCTATTTGGCATGGATCCACTTAATGTGTGTGTGTGTAACACCCTCACTTTAGCTACTCTGTGCATTCAACTGTTCCGGTGACCAATGTTTGTCCACACAGCTAGAATGACTGGAACTATATGTAAACTAGAGTGAGGAGTCATAAATAACTCAAATAATGGTAAGAAAAAATTTAAAAAAAATTTAAGAAATGAAATACAATAAAGTTAAATGAGCCAGTGCCCCGGTGATGGGTGACCTTAACGGGAAGTTGCTGTCTTCACAGCTAATAACCCTAAACCCGAGGGGAATCCTGTGAAATAATTTTTGGGACTCCAGAGAAGAGTCATTGAGGTTTTGATGGCATTAGAATGCCAAGAAAATGCTTAGAAAATTTATTCAATCGGTACAGACAATTTTAGTCTTTTAAGCAAAACGAAGGGCATTTTGGTCATTTCGCCTTCAGAGACGATTTTTGACTAACTTGTCCAGTTAAGTAAATAAATTATATGACATAAAATATGAATAAATATTACTAAAAATTTAATTGAAAATGAATAGAAAAGAAAAAAAAAAGAAAATGAGTAAAACTTGAATTTTGACATAAGATGATGTCATTAAGAACACTCCAACCAATCACCATTCAACAAGCCTTCTTAAAACAACTAAAAGAGACAAAAATTAAAGAAAAAAAAATCAGAAAATGTGGTCTTCTTCTAGCAGCTAGCCGTCCATAATTCTCTCTCTCCCTCACCCATTTTCTTTCCTCCATTGTTACACAATTCAAGCTCTAAAACCCTAGTCTCCAACCACTAACCCTAGACTCCCTTCATTAAAACTTGTTTATACCTCTTGGGGAAGTGTTTGGCTGCTAAGAATTGAAGAGAAAGTGAAGTTTAAGCTTGGAAAAATTCTGCTCACACAAGGTTAGTGCATAAAACAAGTTCTCTTCTTTCTTTAATTTTTGTAAGCATACTAAATCAAGTAGAAATTGCATGAAATCAAAAGAAAATCATGAGTAAATGGAATCTCTAAATGTTGGAAGCCATGAGAAAGTTTGAGAATTGTTGGTTTTTATTGAAATTAAGTGGTTATTTATGCTATTGATAAGTATAGATGATGGATAAAGTGATTGGTATGAGTTTGGTGTGTGTATGCCATGAATTAGGGTTTGGGGAAAAATTTAGGTTTTGCTCATGTGTTGGTGAATGGAAGTCCTAATGGTCAATTAGTGACCATTTGGCTATATTTGATGAGGAATTGAAGTGATTTATGCCAATAGAATTGAGGTTAGGTGTGCTGCCTTAGGTGACCTGCAGGGCTGAATGTGAGTCCAGCAAGTTTGGACAACTGTAACTAGAGTGGTGTAAGTTCAATTGGTGCAAGGCCAATTGGACATAAAATTAGACACATAATGGAACAGCTTTGATGAAGAAAAGTTTGCCAAATTCTCACTGTAGCTTAGACCAATGGAACAGTAAACATAGGATACAAAAACTGAATTTTTGAAAATACTTTTAGGAGGCTTTGAATTGTAATTGGCAATCAATGCCAACAAACTTAGAACCCAAAATGCAGTATAAATATGTATCAAACATTTGTGTACATATTATGAATTAAAAAGTCAACTTTTATGTAGGAATGACCAAGTGAATTGTAATAACCAAAATTAATGGAGTGAAAGGTACCCCACTTAAATGATTTAATGAATATTTAAATTATATAAATGTGTAGATGAGGTTTATATTCTCATCACAAATAGAACTTAGGGGATATTGTTAAAATATTTTGAAATGTGATTTATAAATAACTATAAATGAAATATTAAAGGTATAAAGGATGTGCAAATAATATTTGAGACTTAGGTTCCTTTTATGAATACAAATGAAAATACTTGAATCTAGGTACATATAAATGAAAATGCTTGAACCTAGGCACCTGTAAATTGGTGTAATAAATTAGCTAAATGATAAATAGATAGTGAGGTTGATATCCATGAAATGTTCATAGATTACTTGAAATATGAATGACAATTTATATAAATAGTGTAATGAATAAATAGATCATGTTAATGTATGAATGAGACATTAGTTCTCATTATTGTAGAAAGAAATAGTACTTTGAGTACCATGGTGCATGAGAACCATTGATGAGAATTGTGATCATATGAATGATCAAATAAATGTATAAATTATGGAATTGGTCATGAAATAATGAAGTCATAAAATATAATATATTAATATTTAATGGTACTATGTGCCCATGTATTGCCTAGACATGTGTGTCAGATTGAATAGATTGGTATGCCAATAGGGTTTTGTTTTAGCAGTACTGCGTGAGGGTTTATGCCTGTATTCATGACTTTATGCCCGCACTCATGGCTTTTTAGCCATATTGACTGCATACGTGGTTGACGTTCCGCGTCCCATGGTATGACGGCCCAAGGAACAACGGTGTCTAGTGCCAACAACCCGTCACCCAGTTTAGTCAATCTGTCATAGGTTACTTGGGCAGTGAAATTTATTGAAATAATTTAAAAATATTAGAAATTAAATTAACGAGTAAGAGGACCTAAAATAAATTAGATTAGTTATTTAGCAGAAAGAATTGAAATGAACTGGACTGATGTTAAAAATTTATCTATTATGAAATAACTCTGAGAGCCTTAGTTATTATGAAATAATCAAAAATAACTTAGAAAGTATTGAATTAAACGATACAAAAGATTAGTAATAGAATTATAATTTCAATAAATGTTACAATGAACTATGTTTTATTTCTATCTGTATTTTGTATATTATTTTTTTTGTTATATTATTGCACCACTAAGCAGAAATGCTTAGCGCGATGGATTTGTTTACTTCGCGCAGTTACTGAAGCTAAAACCCAGTGGACAGTTGACTGGGATTTTTAGAGTCCAGATATACAGATGTGTCAGAAGTGTTCAAGTTATCACCTCCTCATCAATACATATAGATAGGGCCCATGAATTGTATGTTTTAATATAAATTATGGAATTGTAATTAATTTGTACATCATGTAAAGTATAAACTTTATGTAATTAGTTGTAAATCACATAAATTAATAGAAATATGAGAATTTTGATATGTGAATGGAGTATGAATGAAAGTGGATGGAAATGAATGTGAGAATTGAAATACATAGATGATATTGAAATATGAGATGATTATGAGATTTTATTTTAAAAATATTGTTGAATTCCAAGCAGGTGAATAGTAAAATACGCCAATGTGAAATAAAATAGGGAAAACTCCACTATTTCTCTATAGAAAAATAATTGATATTAAAAGATAATAACTTGAAAATGATTAAAGGAATAAAGTAAGATAAGATAGGGTGCTCCGGCACTGAATATAGTACACCTCGCTCGGCTACACTGTAGACGGATAAGGGGTGTTACAGTCTGTGTGTGTGTGTGTGTGTCTATATATATATATATATATTCTTCTAGGTTTTTAGCAGGTTTCATATGTCCAATTTGATATATTTTAGGGGAAATTCTGTTAGTTTTCCCTTATCACATTTGCCTTTGTAGGGTGGAAGGCAGGTGTGACAAATATAACCATCCAAAATCTATAGCTAATTTGCTGCCCTTGTGCACTGAGGAAGCGTTTGGAAGGTTAGCAATTTTATGTATAGTGGCTAATTTTTATGTCTTTTTTCGTTCTTACTCTTTTTTAAGTTAAAGACTAAAGTCTTACTTGGTATAAATGAATTCAACAGAATTTTGTAGAATTCATTTATAAAATTAAAATTTGAATGTTAGGTTCAACTAAAAATTTATTTAGATTTTTAGTAATCAATTTCATAGAATTTATTGTAATCAAACCAAATTTCATTAAAATTGGTAGAATTTACAAATGAATTCCAACCTTAAAATCATACATATTTTTAAGTGAAAAAAATTACTTTTCTTAATATATATCATTCTATTTTATTTTCTCTTTTTATTCACATTCTCTCATTTTGTCTATATGACATATACATATGGACATATAAACAAATATAAATACAAATGAAAACACAAGCATAGACACAAATAGACGTAAACATGAACACAGACACAAACACATACAAACAAAAAGACACAGATACAAACAGACACAGACATAGACTTAGACAAATTAGACATAAACAAACCTAGGCAAACAAATACAGACACAAATACATACACAAACATATATAAATGCAGACAAACAAATATAGACACAAATACAAACACAGATAGGTAGACACAGACTTATGCAGACATAGACAAACAAATACAGATACAGAGATAAACATATATAGACATAGAAAGACAAATACAAACATTGATAAATACAAACATAGACAAATGAATACGACACAAATGTAGACAGACATAAATAAATGTAGACAGATAGATAGACAAACACAAATATAAACATAGACATAGATAGACATAGATATATACAAACATAGATAGATAGACATTGACACAAATATAGATACAAACATAGATAGACATAGACATATATGGACATAGACAGACAAACAAACCAACACACACACACACATACACAGACAGACAGACAGATAGCTAGATAGATAGATAGATAGAAACAAACATAAATATATACACAAATATAGATAGATGTAGATAGATAAACACATATATAAATACAAACACAAAAATAGATAGGCAGATATACATAAATGTAGAAAGATAGACATAGGCACAAGTACAGTTATGCACAAACGTAGACAGACAGAAACAGACAAACACAAATACAGATATAAATGTTCATACTTTTAATTAGAGAGAGAGAGAGGGGGGGGGGGGGATGTATACAATAATAAATATATAAGGTAATTTTAGAAACATAACATTTTAAATTTAATTCTTCACTCATACCAAACAAAAAATTCATTTGGCCAGATACATCATCTACCACTTGTACTTTTTGAGTTTTGCCTAATGAATACCTGAACTAATTTTTTTTAACCTATTACATAAGAACTTTAAAATTTCATTACAAATAAACACAAAATTACATGGTCAACATATAGCGTGATACCACGTGTGAAAAAGGACATGAATGAGATTTTTCTTGCCTACATTGCATTTATAATGGCTAGCTAGTGCTGGTCCTTAAAACTATCTGTTGTTTGTATTCCCCCTCCTGCTTTTTTTCTTTCATATGCAACCTCTATTTTCTTCTTCACCTTTTAAATTTTTTACTTTCAATCCTTTTTTATTTGTTTGCATTTCTCCATCCCAGGTGATCTAGGCCCATTCATTTGGTTCCAAATTTAAAGGATCTATAAAAACTCTAATTCTGTGAAATTGGAGAAAGTGGTGAAATACGAATAAAACCTATGTTGATTATGATATGTTTCTTCTCGTCTTAATCTTTACTTCAATTTTGAAGAGGATATAAAGGGTTTTAATTAGGTTTCTTTATATTTCTCATCTTACTCTCTGAAGAATGGATATTAGAAAGGGTAACTAAAAGAGAAACTTGTTCCCCATATATGGAGTAAAGGTAAATAAGTAGAGTATTTGATGCAGGAATCGTGAAGTTAAATTTTTTGGCAAAATATTCATTAATCCATCGTCTTCACAAAAGCATAATCCTAGCATCAATGAGAACATGGAATAGGGGACACTTGTCCTAAGCCAGGTAGCAAATTAGTAACTTTGAAATTCACTAACCATCAAACAACAGTTGGGATCTCTTTTATCTTGAAGTTTGATCATAATAATTATCATGGTCTTGAGAATGTTCCCATGGAGAGTTATGGCTTCTAGGATGGGAACAAAATACAAATTGGTTTTTTATCTTTACCCAAATACTTTTTGGCCAAGTATCCTATAGGATTTGGCAATTATCATATGTCCTCATCGAAAATGGAGCAGGCATTGCAGGCTATTATGAAATGTAATGGCCATAATTTGAATAGTTTTTCAGTTTTACCTTCAAGGGAATTAAGTAGTAGCAATGGAGTTATGGACTATCATATGTACAAGTGATGAGTGCTGAGGTCACCAATTAAATTACTATTTATCCTAATCTAATTAACTTGTAGTTAGGGCAAATAAGATATCGTTCCCACAGAGAATGTGTAATTAAGCTAATTCAATCTCAGAAGTAACTAAACTAATATTCTAAAACTAATTAATACTAACTTAATGGGAGGTATGATTCAGTTATGTAGAGAAAATAGAAGAAACAATTTAAAAACTAATCTACTAAATACCTAATGTATGCAAGACACTAAGATGAATGAGTTTGATGCTAAAATAATGATATGACAAACCTTAGCATAGATAACCAATTCCACTACTTGGTTAACATTAATCATGGACCAAAATTAAGTTACTTTAGTTCATACAATTTGATTGCGGAGTATTACATGCGTGATCATTCCCTATCTCTTCTTAGGCTTAGATTAATTAGCAAATGAGCATAATTAACCCATATTCATATGATCAATCCCATCATGCATGTGAATTAAATTCAATGATTGCATTAATGTACCTAAGAGACATTATCAAAACAAGGTAGTGTAGATGACATGCGCATAAACACTTATCCTAGCTCATATACTTTCAATTAATAATAATGAATACTCATCATATTAATTGCTACCACCTTGAATAATCAACTTAATAATTACGGATTAAGTTAATTAAACTAGCTTTAGAATCACATGAAAATTAGTATGCACCCTAATAACATGTATTCATTGATTCAATCACAAAAGTATATGAATGTATGAACAAAATTAAGCTTTCTCATTAAAACAGAATCAAAGTCTCATAATGTTAACTTGGTAGCTTCATGGCATCTATGCTAAGAATCTAATCTACTCACACATAACTAAAAACAAAACACAAAATAAAAGAGATAGAGTTATGAAAAACATATTCCCCAATTGAATACATTTGAAATCCTTTGAAAATACACCAAGATGAATATGCGGCCACATTAAGGTTGTGCCAAACAAATCTCTAACTTGAGTAACTCCTTGCTACCGTAGGGTATGATGCTCTAAACAACTCAATTCTTCAACTTGAAAATAGTCACAAGTATGTTATGATGTATGCACAATGGTAGCCTCTTTGTACTTGCAAAAACCTAGGGAATCGTTAATGCAAAAATCCCTGATTTTCTTGAGTAATATTCGGCCACCATGAGAGAGAGGGGAGAAGTATAAAATTTCTTATGCAAGTGTGTGTTCTCTCATCATTCTTAAGGCCTCTTTATATAGTGTTGCTAGGTGAAAATTCCATTAGGAATAGGACTTCATGCCTTGGCCAAATTCTTTATGGGAGGTTTTGGCTTGATTTTCTTGCTTAAATCCGATTGGTTGATACATATTTATCTTGCATATAATTGGCTGAAGAGAGTTCATGAAGATGTGGAGATCAAAACCAACTCCTAGCATGATTTCTTATGTTAGCCGAATTTTCCATGGTGGTGTGAGCATGGTTTGAGCTCTTGTTGGCATGGCCAATTCTAGTTGGTTGGGGTGCCATATGTCTTTTTCTTATTGGTCCATGAATGTGATCACCTGAAAGATAAATCCAATCTTAAGTAAACTAGGATAGGGATTAGGAGTTATGAAGCAATAAGGAAAAGAAAACAAACTTATCTTTAAGTCTATCCTATCCACACACTCACACATGCATTTTTTTCACATACTTGGCCAATCACATGATGCCAACACATTAATGAACTAATCAACACATGTTTAATTAGCTTATGACACATGTCATGCAATTAAAAGCCCCAACCTATTAATAAGCCTATTAAATATTAGTTACTACTACTTAAGTCCAAAATAAAATATGTATTTTATAAGCCCACAATAGAAATTAAATAAGATACATCACACATAAGCCTATATTAAGACATGCTTAATCAACTTAAGTCCTTTGACATAGTCCAAATTAAGACCAAAAGCCCAAAATTGATTTAAGACATCATAAAAATACATTTAAAAGCCCAATAAACATGTCTTACACGTTTTACTATGTATCTGCCATGACAAGAATATAAATATATGCTCAAAATGCCCTTAAATATCCAGAACATGCAAATTGATTTCCTTAACCTTAGAGAAACATAGAAAAACATCAATCAAGGTCAAAAACATAAAATACAATTCTGGACCAAATTATCCTTGAGTGCAAAAATAGCATAAATTGTTATAATTGAGCACATATTCATCATAAGCATCCTAAGTGACCTATAACCATAAAAACTTAACCTAAGAAATTATATAAATCATGAAAACATAATAAAAGACTAAGGATTATAGCATAAAAGTGTGCATAAAATGCACTCAACAATAAGAGTCATGACAGTAGTAAAGTGCAGCCATTCTCTGTAGATATGAAACAGTGGCAGTGTATATTCTTTAAGATGCAAAGAAGAAATGGGTTTGAATCAATTTGAAGTTGCCCGTTGGTGATGGCATTATGATATGAAGGAATCTTTTTCTTCAATAAGCCATCAAGCAGCTAAACAAAAGGCAAACACCATTTTATTTAGTACCTAAACTATTACGAAATGCAGATTCATTTTGAATGCATCAAAACTGTATGGCTAAACCAATGCATCATCACATGGAAGAAAATAAAATACATAATCTTGTTCACAATATAGGCCAAAGGGAAAATACCACAAATGGTTTTGGATCAAGCATAAGTGTTGGTGATTTTGTGCATTTGAGAAGATTTCAAAAAGAATTATGCTTTCAAAAAGATAATGCACAAGATGCACTCTTTGTTAGTTTAACTTTTTCGGTACCTTGGCCTTAAAACGTAGGATCCTTCTGGCATGTCCAAAATATCATTATTGTATTCATTATAAATAGCTCAGGCTGCAACAATATAGCAAAACCCAAACCAAAATGAGGACTCTTGATAAACAACCATTCTTCTATAAGCACTAATAAAGAAATTGGATACCATGGAGCCCAAACTGCTCCAACAATAGCCAATGCTAGAGAAGGATAGTAAGACTTGTAAATGGTACATGTGTTATCTCTAAGAAAGGGTCTTCCCTTCCTATGACATCATGAAACAAATGATGCCAACCCTTAAAGAGCATGTATGGGCTTTTGTAAAGGGCAATAAATGAAATAAGCAGAAAGTCAAGCATGAAACCAAGTAAACAAACAATAATAGCACTAGGAAGATAAAAGCAATCTAAATATTTTGAAGTTGCCCATTGGTTTGATAGGCAAAATGCCAGCTCATATAATAAGTTGTCCATTTGGCAATCATTAGACACATCACAGTGCATGTCATTTACATATTTTGGTATGTGCAAATTTGTATTTATTTGTAATGAAAGTTTAAAGTTTAAGTGTCTAAAAGGTAAAGAAATTAGTTTAGGTGTTTTATTAGGAAAACTCAAAAAGTACAGGAGTTTGATGATGTATTTTGCGAAGTTGATTTCCTTTGAAATGAATTCTATATTCAATAAAAAATATACCAAATAGAAAAATTCATTTGTAAATGAATTCTATCATGGAATTCATTTGCAAATGAAATGAATTTTATTATAAAATTGAACCAAATAGGGTCTAAGAATTTATTAGAAATAGGCCTAAAATCAACCCTTGAAACAAATTCATTTACAAAATTTAATAGGATAAAATTAAAATAAAATAAAATTCAAGAAGATTATCAGTTACTAAACATTTATAAATTCATGTTTATTAATATAATACACACGTAAAAATTTTAAGAGAAATTGCCAAAAAGACCCTTGTACTTCTAATTTTTTTTTTGTTTTGCAATTATTCCCTGTACTAATTAAATTACCAATTAAATCCTATCATTTTCAACTTTTACCAATTATAACAATCAATATGTATGTATGTATGTTTTGTTCATGTATTATGGTAGGCCCCTTATAAATTTTTTTTTGTCTTTTACCCCTAGCCCAAATTGTCATGCTTTAAAAGGGATGGAGGATTGGGATTCAAAGTAGGCTAGAAAGATTTTGTAGTTGCAAGATATTTCAAAGAGGTGGTTTTTGGCATGCAATAGTAGGTTCTTGTTTTTTTTTTTTTTTTAAAAAAAATAAGTAGTTGAAGAGCAAAGGGAACATGCAATTGCAGGCTATAAAACAACAAAGGAGATGCCATTGAAGTTGAGTTTATTGTTTGTATGCATTGAAGTTGAGTTTCTTGTTTGTATGGTGTGTATGAGACTTCAGTTAAAGGTTCTGTTTGATAATAACTTTTAAAGTAACACTTAATATTTTGACTAGAGTCAAAATATTGCCTTTCTTATTTATATTGTCAATGGCATAAGTATTTGTATTAGTGTTTAAAGAATGAGGAAATGAATCATGAAACATTACTTCTTTTAGCTGTTCAGGTAGTGGTTAGTGTTTTGATTAGGGTCAAAAAGATGATAACACTAATCCAATGGCTATTTTTACCAAATACTTCTACTTTAAACTATTATATAAACGGCTGATAACTAACAACTAATATTTAACAGCTACCATTCTGCTTTAAATCATTATATAAACAGCTGATCATTAATAACTAATTTCTAACAGCTAGTAAAATACCTAACAACTATTGGAATAGCTAACAGTTAGTAGAACAGCTAGTGCTAGCAAAGTGAGTTGTATATATATATATATGAAGGCAAAATCAACATTAAGAGGAAGAGAAGAAGAAGTAGAACGGAAGAAATTGGAAGTTCAGTGTGGAGGAAATGAAGGGAGGCAGAGAATGAAGATGAATTTATATCATGATTCAAGGGCTAAGATTATCTTGAAATGGTTGGCTAAGATTTAATGAAGATATAAAAACAAAAACAAACACATTTGTGTTAATGATTGAACACGAGACTTGTTGCCTATTAAGAGAGCTTTTAACCACTAGGCTAAGCTCACCCAATTATACTACTTTCTCATATATTCAATTTGGTTTTACCCTTTTCTTTCTCCAAAATAAAACCAATTAAATTCAATTTTTAAAAAATTAAAATCAAACCAAATCAAATTATCTAATAGACTAAGAGAGTGTTTAGTTAGACTACTTACTTTAAACTTTTGACTTAAAATGTATTTCTTAACTTATAAATTAATTTAAAAATAAATGACTAATTGTTTGATAAAAATACTTAAAATTAACTTTTAAATAATTTAAGTGTTTAGTTAAAATGAGCTTAAAAATAACTTAACTTGTCAAAATGACAAAAAATGATATATCATTAAGTGTTATAGTTATTAAAATGATGATAATATTAATATTTTAAAAAATTATTAAATAATATAATCATTTATTTGATGAAAATATAGTTTTGAAATGAGTAAATAAGTTATAAGGGACATCTTATTTATCTCTTTTGAATTATTTTAATTATTTTTTTTTACTTATAAGCCAAATCAAATACTAATTTACTTTTAATTTTTACCTATAAGCATGCTTGATTAATTTTTCAGTAAAATTAAACACTCTTTAAATCAAAATTATAATTCAATTCGGTTGGGTCAATCTTTTCAATTTAAATAAAATTATGCTTACCGTTAATGTACACTAATTTTTGAAAGAGAGCTTAAGGTTGTGGATTTAATTGAGGATTTTTTTTTTTTAGACGCAATTGAGGAAGTTAGATGGAAGGAGAGTTTAGCTAGGATGTTGTTTGTAGCAGAGGATAGCCAATTGATTCTCAAAATCCCTATTAGTGGTTGAATAACATATTTGTTTGCAGCCCCTAAGTCCACTGAATTTGGGGAAGGTCAGAAATGATTGGGTCTTTAGTGCTACATCTTGGAACCCACTTAAATCTCAAGATTATTAGTGGCAGAGAGGGAGGAAATATATTCTTTAACGACAACAAGTTTTATCATAATTAATTAATTAACTTAAATTCTTTAAAATTAAAAAAAATTATATATATATATATATACACGCGAAAGAATATGTGGAGAAAATAATTGAAATTGAAATTGCAAGTGGGAATCCGCGTGAGTTGATTTTGGTTGGGCAAGAAAAACAAATTTTTAATAATAAAAAAAAATCTGAAGTTTGACTGAAGAAGAATTTTAATAAGAAAATTCAAAAAAATGTAACAAAATAAGATTGGTAAACGCTCCTTTCTCTTCCTTCTTCTCTTCCTCTTCCTCTGTTTTCTGCCTTTCCTCAACTCAATACAAAAGAAGAGAAACTGAGTTTTTTGCCTTATATGTGTGAAATTGGAAGACAATACTATGAGTAGGCACTCAGTTGCAGGTGCTTCTCGCACTTCCTTCTTTCAAATGATCAAGGTCTCGTTTCGTTTCTCTTTATTACGATTGCTTGATTTTTCTTCATCATAATCAATCAATCAATCAATCTTTCTGTCGTTCTTCTTGTTGTTGCAGAATCCATGCCTCAATCCATCTTCCTCTGACTCTGGAAAAGGGAGAAGTAAATCGTCAAGTAAAAAGATGTCTCATGGGTTTCAGTTGGTGGAAGGAAAATCCGGCCATGATATGGAAGACTATCATGTCGCTGAGTATCGTAAAATCAAGAATCACGAGCTTGGATTATTCGCTATCTTTGATGGTCATCTTGGGGATCGAGTTCCTAGTTATTTGAAAGACAAACTTTTCCTCAACATACTTGAAGAGGTCTTTTATTTTCCCCTTTTTTATTTATTTATTTTTTTAAAACAATTACTTTAACTTAATTTCACTTACTTCATTACTCCCTTGGTTTCTTTGTTTTCTTTGCAGTCCAATTTCTGGATTGACCCTAAAATCGCAATTAAGAATGCATATAGAAACACTGATAAGTTTATATTGGAGAATTCAATGCAATTGGGTCCTGGTGGCTCTACTGCTGTTACTGCTATTGTCATTGATGGCAAAGACTTATGGGTCGCCAATATTGGTGATTCTAGAGCTGTTGTCTGTGAGAGAGGCTGTGCCAATCAGCTTACTGTGGACCATGAACCGTACACAGAACGGAAAAGGATTGAGAAGCAGGGTGGCTTCGTCACAACTCTTCCAGGTAATATACCTCTGTAATTGCAACTAGAATGGCCCGCTTTTAAGTGTACTTGGTAGCTGATAAAATCATTTCAGGAGATGTGCCTAGGGTTAATGGCCAACTTGCAGTTGCCCGAGCTTTTGGAGATCAAAGTCTTAAAGCCCATTTAAGTTCAGAGCCTGATGTAAGACATGTGCCCATAGACTCAACTATAGAGTTTGTTATATTGGCCAGTGATGGTTTATGGAAGGTAAGTTGTACTATCTTAAAACTAGGTTTTTTTTTTGGGGTCTCATTTTTACACTTTTTCCCAATTATTTGCTTGTTCTCTGTCTTATGCTTTATTTATTTATTTGTGTTAAGGGTCCACTGGTCCTCATCTTAGGGCTTGTTTCAATTCTGTTCCTCACTTTCAATTTGTATAAAAACTAATACTAAAATATCTGTGAACCGATATTACTGTTTTCTAGATTAATCTGCTCACATGCCACATTCATTCTGACAACAAGTTTCTTTCTTCTCCAATTTCTTTCTCGCTTGCTCCATTTTGCTCACATTTGCCTGCTCTCTCTGATTATGCCTCTCTCTCACTGGTTTGCTCAACAAGTTGTGACTCTTGCCCTCTCCCTCTCCGGTCGATTCTCCTAGCAGGCCAAAACTCAAAGAAAATCAATAGAAACTCAAAGCAAAAACCCACATCAGGAATACAAACCAAATTCAAGCATAAAAATCCCAGTCAATCAAGAAAAGCATAAACTTCAATCCCTAATTCACAATCACAAGGATAAACTCAAAACATAAAATCACCAATTTCTGTTCAAATCAAAGGATACAAATTGCAATTAAAATTCACATGTTTCACATATTTTAGATGTCCAAAATTGCAATTCTATGCTATCAAAGCAAAAAAAAAAATTTTAACCCAAAATGAATTCCCGACGCTAAAAATCTCAACAATCAAAATCAAACAAGCAAAAGGCTGTGTCACAATGATTCAAGAAACTCATTAGATTGAAGCAAACAATGGCAAACAATAAAGGAGGAAGGGTTGGCGATGGCAAACTATAGAAAAGGAGAAGGCTTAGTTGGGTTGGCAATGGTTGACGAGCTCATCGATTGTTGGCTCCACATTAGGACTGACAATGATGTGAATGGAGTTGCGGTGAGGGAGATTAACAACATGACAAACTGAGACTTTCAAGCTTCGATTTGTACAAACTGGTACTATTCAATTTGCATAAGCTGCTATGCTAGGTTAGTGAGGTGAGAGAGAGGCTGAGGCTGAGGGTGGGGGAAAGGGAGAGGGTTGCTAGTGGTGAGTGTCGCTGGGTCGCGACAGAAGGGGGATGGGGCAAGGGCTCAACTGATTCTATTTTAGTGAGTCATGGGCTAAGGCATGCTGGAGAGAGAGAGAAATGGTTAAAGAAATTTGAGAGAGAAATAAGAGGAGAGAAAAACAAGAGTCATAATGAAGGTGTCATGTCAATAAGTTAAGTTCAAATCTGTGATATTTGATCACAAGAATTCCAGTGTTACTCAACTTGAAATTTAGTGAATTTTTTTAATATAAATTGAAATTGAGAGATGAAATTGAAACAACTCTCTAAATTGAGGGACGATGAGTGAAAAATTAACATTAAAGGTATATAGTTCTTTTTGTAAATGCAAGACCAATTTCTTTTTTTCCACATCTTGGGTTGGCATATGCATAATTGTAGACATAGGATAAATTGATTGACTTTCTTAATGAAAAGTGTGCAACATAAATATGCTTTCTCCCTCATCTCTCATCCCTATTAGCTCCTATCTCTCCAGTAGCCAGTGAACTTTTCACTCCCACCTCAAAAATTTTAATCACTACACCTCTCTCTCTCTCTCTCTCTCTCTCTAATTACTAGAGATTTAAAACCCCTTAATTCATTGATTTCACTCACCATTGCTCACCATCTCTTATCCAAAACAAGGAATTGCCATTGATTTGAATTTAAAACTAAAGATGCTGAGAGGGAGAGAGAGAGAGAGAGAGAGAGAGAGAGAGAGAGAGATTGGATCAAAGCTTTTCTTTCAAAATCTGGTTGTTCCTAGTGTTAGCAAAGCTCTAAAGATTCTTCCTTGATGTTGCATAAGTCCCAATTTCATATTTCACTTGGTAACATCATTAGACATTGTTGAGAAATATGGTCTTAGGAGTGTGGATCATTAAAAGGGCAAGCCTCCATGCTGAATTGAGCTTCATTTTGGTTTGGTTTGGTTTTCCTTGAACTTATATGTCTTTTAATTTTTTTTAAGCTCCCCATGTGGGACTTGTTCTCACAAGCTATATTCCAACATTTCCCCTCAAGTGCAACTGGGTTCGACTTAGGCATGGTTTCAAATTGCGTTCACAGACGTTGTAGCGGGTAACAGAAATAGGCCTGTAATGGCCTTAATGTAACGGTAAGGGCCTAATGCTACACAAATGTTTTTGAAATTTGCAAAGTTCATAAAATGACTATATATTGATAGATACTAATAAAACTAATATACACAACTATATAATAATCACAAATAAAGACATTAAATCTATTATATTTAGACATCATTAGCAGTAAATAATTTATAGCTAGAATAGAGATATTTAATGATGATCTTAAGGAAGAAATTTTGTAGAAGAAAGGAGAACTTTGAGTGAAAATTTGAAAGAATATGAGATATAACAGTTGTGGAAGAGAGAATACGTATACAAAGAAAAGAAAAGCAAAATAACACTATTTCCAAGTGATTGTAGTAGAGAAAAGTAACGGCTGTTACCATTGCGTAATAGTTGTAACGACTGTTACACCTGCAACTCTAGATTTACCTGTAAATGACGGTGCATTGCGTAATTGTCCCTTCCAAAACTTATAAATAACGATCATTACATTACGTAACGGCTGTTATTTAAACCATGGGCTCAGGCTTCACAAACTTAGTTGTCACTTGACATTGTATAGAGTGTCCCATCTAACTTGGGTCTGGCTCCTTTTGGCTCTACTTACAGGGTCTAGCTCTTCTTGACTAGCTCATGGGCCCACCTACATTTGGCTCAATTCACGAGTTTGGCTCCTTTTTCTCAACACACCATGCTTTCGGGTCCTAAATCCACAGCCATTGGCCTCACAGCTCTGTTACCATGTTGAGAAATATGAGTGCAAGAGTGTGGATAATCAAACGGGCAAACCTCCATGCTAAATTGAGTTTGAAATTTCCATCATCAAAATAGCCTAATCTATTTTGGTTTGGTTTGCCTTAAGCTAATATGCCCTATAATTTTCTTATTCACTAGTAATGTGGGACTTGTTCCTACAAGCCATATTCAAGCAAACATAGAGATAGGGGATTGTAAAATTTGGTGTCAAGAGCTTTCAAATTGATTTGGTGAACTCATGTTGGATTTTGGTGGGTGGAGGCCACCAATGGACCATGAGCCAAATCACCAGTAGGTAGCTTCAACCCTCATTGATGATGTTGGCAACAACCATAGTTATTAAAGGTGTAAGGCGCATTAAGATGCATAATAACATTAGAGTTTAATCTTACATTCCTATTAAATAGTAATAATCTTGAGATTTTTCTTGATTAGACTCAGCACATGGTGTACTAAGATACATTGCATGTGAAACCCACACTTTTTTCATGTAAAGCCCACTTCTTTTGTGCTTTGGTCCACTATAGACTTGGTCCAGGCAATAATTTTCCATAATCCTTAAAACAATCAAGTTTGCTTGCCTTTCAATGATTAAAGCACCATGTGATGTGACATCAAAGTTCAAACTCTTTGAGAGAGAATGACTTGGATCTTAGGGATGGTTATGGAGGCCTTTGCAATTGATATGATTGGATTCCTCTCTTTTCCTTTGCTTTAACCACCAATCATACTTACCCTATTTGCTTTGTTGACATTTCTTTGCTAGTCTATCAAAGAACAATGAGTGCTTAACCAATCCATCCTAAATAGGGCATTTAGAGGTAAAACTATCTCCATTTCTATTTCACTATAAACTTTTCTAGCTCAACTTATTAGGGGGAGAGAGATTAGCGGATAGGGAGAAGTAGCAAGGAGAGAGAGAGAGAGAGAGAGAGAGAGATTGGGTGCTAATGAGATTGTTATGTACTTTATATAGATTTTCAATTATTATAGATAAGTTAAAGCTTAATGAAAATTATATGCATTAGTGATAAGTCAATAATGGAGAGTGAAATTTACCTCACATATTTGTTATCTAACCAACATGATTAACCCTAAACTTATTGGGGTTGGTTATTAGCGTTGATGAAAACATAGAAAAAATTGAAAACCAAACTAAACTAAAAAATTAATTAAAAAAAAATAGTTTAGTGAAACCTATTTTATAACAATATATCCTTTTAATTTTGTAATTTAACATTGTTTAGACTTTAGGAATGACGACATCCGTTAGAGAATGAATGAAGCACATATTGGAAATAAAATGGAAGAGAGTCGATTAAGATAGTTTGGTCATCTCATCTCCAATGTAGAGAATCAAATGCCTAGTATAAAAGCGTGATAAGTTAGTAAGGAAAGAGTGAGGGAAGGAGGATGCCTAAGATGACATAAAGAGAAGTGGAATCAAAGGATTTACAAGTTTTGGGTATTGATGCGGACTTGGTATCTAGTAGAATTGAATGGCGAAAAAGGATCCATATATTAAGGCTTAATTGCTACTGATGATAGTATGACAATGATAAGTAAATATTCTAAAATGAATTTGATTTGCTAAAGAGCACCAAAAGATTTATCATACCAATTACCAAACCATTAAAAACCGATTTGACTAGTGTTAATGGTTTGGTTTAAGAAAGATGCTTAATTGTTGGTTAACCAAACCATGAATACCTTTGCTGGTCATGGATTTGTTTTGCCCATTTTGTCCAATTTGGGGCTACATCTTCATAAAGATATAGCATCGGTAAGCCTTTTCTCACAAAATCCTCCACAATCTTGAGTGTATCCTTCCTTTTTTCTTAATTTCTATCAGTGCAATGTTCTCATCCTTTCATACCGGTGCAGTTTCTGGTCTACAATTCACATGTCCTAACAATCTTATTTCCCTTCTTTTAACTTTCCTCAATAGGAGCTACTTCCATCTTCCTGTGAACATAATCATTCCTCATCTCATCCATCCTTGTATTTCCACACATCCATCTTACCATTCTCATTTATGCCATGCTGATCTTGTATACATGTTGTTTCTTCACTGGCCAACATTTGCCATTGTGCATCTTAGCTGGTCAAATATTGATAAAATAAAACTTCCCCTTCATCTTAACAGTATTTTGCGATTACATGGGACTTGTTGCATTTTGCCAATTTATCCATGCTGTGCAATTGTCTATTTATATAATTTTCAAAGCATTGTGCAATGAGATTTTCATTGTTGATAGCATGAATTATTTGCTTGAAAACTTGGTGATATTCTGTTTTTTTTTTTTTTGGAATTGTGTGAAATGCTCTTACTATTTGTGGTGTTTATTATAATTCTATCTAAATGAGGGACCATGGGACTTTTAAAATTCTTTATCTTGTTAGGATATTTGAAATGTGAAAATCTATGGGGAAATCAATCAAACAAACAACCTAAAAATAAAAACTTTCACTGGGTACAAGTATACAGAATCCATGGGAGGAAGGGAAATGATGATAGATAAAGAAACAAAGGATCTAAAGTGGTTCTAACTTTCTAGAATAGCTTTCTTTCTTTTTTCCCCCTTCTAGTAAAGCCACTAAAATGTACATTGACATGTAAATATTTTTATGTCTATCCTGCATGCTGGGCTCAATCAGAATGCTTTTCATAATCATAAGTCAATGCACTCTATGAGAATCTTACACTTTGTGTATTAACCATTTCAGCATATCATACCAATTTCTTCGTGTTAATAGAATGGAATTTTATTTCTCTTCATGGTTTAAATGGTTGGATTGTGAAGGCTTAAAGCCTTTCTTCCTGATTATGAAGTCATGGATATTATTTTCATGAAGATCAATAGTTTGTGGATTTCTTTGGAAGCATCGGCCTCCTTAGGGATGATGCAGGTGTTCTGGACTTTTCGTAGGATTGAATGTTAATGGAGGAAAAGAAATCAGTTTTTCTGCTTTATGCAAACAAGAGATGGGTTCTCAAGGCAAATGAAATCGTTATGGTTGAAGGAAAAATATTCAAGTTAGTCATATAGACAAAATATGTCAGTTATTCTTTTATGATAACAATGGAGTGTTGCAAGAAATTGTAAACATGTTTAGGTTTTTGTTGTATCGCATGCCTTCACTCTTCATTATAGGTTAAGGTTAGAAAGTGTTGATGTTCTCTGTAGTCACTTTAAGGAGGCACTTACTTGTGGGATGTTCACCTTCAATCTTTTCTCCTGAATTCTTGGATCGGACATGGATCCCGAAACATTTATGTGTGTTTTTCTGGTAAAGCCTTGGTTCTTCAGGATAGGATAAGTGTGAAAAGGTTGAGCTGCACATCCTTCTTTATTGATCAATGAGTATTCAAAGTTTTTCCCCTTTGCAAACTTGTCAGTTACTAAGCATTATGCCAATGGACTGTTAGAAAAAATGGTATAGAAATTAGGATCCTGGTTAAGTTACTCTTAAATCCATATCGTATACTGCAACTCACTTTTACAAGCTTGAGGTTGAAAAATGGTACAACGATATTTTTCCAAGGTCAGCTCAAGGAGCCATTGCTTGTGGGATGCTGTCATTGCATTTTTATCCCTCGTTCTTGCACCATACATGCATTAATGCATGTTTTGCTGGGAAAGTTGACTTCTAATTTGCCACTGATGGCCACATTAGCCTGGCTATTAGGAAAATGATATGCGGCACAAAGTTAACTCTTTCTTGTTCATCAAGCAAATACCGGGCAAGTGTCCAAAGTTGTTATCATCATAGTTATATGAGAGTATGATTCATGTGAGTTGTTTAAGCTTTAGATTATTAGTCTTGTGGGAAGGATATTCAGTTACTGGGCAGGTGCAAGTCCTTCAAAACCAAGAATTTCCTTTCACAGAAATTCTTCTTTCCATTATAGTTGCTCTGCTAACTGCTTCCAGTCCATACCATGATCTAGCGGGTGAGATCATAGTTGTTATGATGCTGTTAGTGTCCTAACAGTTGCGTAGTAGTAGTGGTGGCAGTAGGCATTAAGGAAAGGAAAGAACAGTATTTGTACTTGTCCATTAGAATGTTTTTGAGACTTGCATCTTCACACTAGAGAGACCATAGTGATCTAGAGTAGAGAACATAAATAAATATTAGAAGGAATATTCTTTTCGACATTATGAATTAATCTCCTCCATGCAGAATTTATAAATTATGTGAGCCTAAATATTCTTTGTTCCTGTTTTGAGTTCTGTTGTTTCAAAGTCTGTGTTTGCATTTGCATATATTCTGTGGACAGCCATCTAACTGTATATGCTTACCTGATTATTATTTTATTATGCAAAAGAGAAAAATAATTGCAAGGGATTGTGGGGTTTATAATCCCGTATTTCTTAGTAGCAATTACTACTACTGGTCTATGCTAAGTTTGTATGCTAATGGGTCATCTAATATTTAGCAGGTCATGCAGAATCAAGAGGCAGTTGATTTGGTGAAACCCATCAAGGATCCACAAGCTGCTGCCAAGCGCTTAACGACTGAGGCATTGGCAAGAAAGAGTAAGGATGATATATCATGCATTGTGATCCGTTTTGGTTGAGTATACTTAAATAGCACATTGCTATTACCAAAGTGAATGACCATGGTTAGTGTCGTCCCTTTCAATTATGAGCTGGTTGGGTGTGTTTAAAGCTGGAAATAGGGGACTATATGTGGGTCTCAGAGCTTTGATTTGTGTAGTTTTTTTGTTAGAAATTTTCATGCTAGAGCAAAGTTGAGATGGAAGTGATGAAGCATTTTATATTTGACCAAGGGAAGAGATACCCTCATTAATCCATGGCTGATGGGCCATCTCCTTACACAGGTGTGTCGATATAGATGATAACTGGGTTGGAGTGCAGATAATGGGGTTAATTCTTTCATTGGACAAATTTTAGGGTTTAGATTCTAATTGTGTGTATAGTTTGTGGGCATAATACGGTATTATTACTCTCTCTGTCTCTTGTAATATATGTAGTGGTGGTTGTCTTGTCTTGTGGTTATGCATAGGCTGTGTCATTAAGTGCTTGCTAGTTGCTACTTGGCTAGTGCAGTCTTGTTATTTCACCTCTTGGGGTTTTATAGTAACGCCATTAAATAAAATGATGCATGCTTGCATGGCATTTGACTTATTTAATAGATGTTAATTTATTAAACAACTTAACCCAAAATCGTTTAGAGTGGAAAAAGCGAATCCATATAGTTGGTTCTAAATTTTTTGGATAAATGCTTAGTTGAGTTGAGTTGAGTTATTAAATTGTATTCATCAATATTCAATGCAATAAAAGGAATTAAAACAAAAAATTCTCTGAAAGGAAAATAATGAAAAAGAGAAACATAAATACATATCAGCTACTCAATCCTTTCTTCCAATTTCACCGTCAAAGTGTCAACAAGAAGGCTCATTGCTTTACAATTGAAAAAGAGAAGAAAATAGGCAAGAAGAAATTTAATAGAACATGTAAAATCTAGTGATCAACTCTTGTCCAATTGAATTTGAGCTTTCCCTTTCTTCGCTTCTCTAGAAAACAGTTGTTCATTTTCTACTTTTTATTTTGTAAAAAAATTTCAATTTTCATCTTTTATAGTAAACAAGAGAAAAAATAATTTTTTAATTTAAATGTTTTTATTTTTTATAATTAAAAAAATATTGTAAAATATATTAAAATTTTATTTTATTTTAAAATTTTTTAATGTGTTATTTATTTATTTCCTAATAATATGATTAATTTTTTACCATTGTAAATAAATATTTTTTAAATAATTATCCAATTATAATTATAATTAACTCCTCATAATATATAATTATTTAAATATAAAAATATACTTATCAATGTAAAATCATTTATAAGTTCAAATAATTATTTAATAAATAAAAATAACTTTATATATTTATTAGATATAAATTTTCAATAAACATAAAATAATTTAATTTTTTCACTATAGTCGTAGAGTCTTATAAGATAGTATTTGGAGGACATATCCACTTTGATAGTAATAAAAATGGTTACTGTTAATGTTCTGTATAATAATTTATATTGCAATATCATCACGTTTCAATTTCAATCTCCATTGAATTTTGATATAAAATAGCTCATTCGATTGAAATGTTTTATGAGCTAATTTGTTTAATAGAAATGTTTTATTATTATTATTATTATTATTATTATTATTATTATTATTATTATTATTATTATTATAAATGTAATTCAGTACTAATAATCAATAATATAATAAAACGTTATGATAAAATTAAATATTTATATTTTAACAAATATTAAATATTTTTAAATTAATAATAAATTATAGGTGCACACGCGCATTTATAATATATTATAGACCTTATGTGGATTTTATTAGAGAATTTTATTCATTATATTGTTGTAATTGGTTTTTTTTTTTTTTAAATTTAATTTGTTCATATGTTATTTACATTTCTATATTTATCTTTTTGTCAATTAGGACAACACATATAAGGAAAAGAAAATTTTTTATCACAATTTTTTTTCTTTTAGATTTATATCTATATATTTTTTTATTTTTACATATTTATCTATTAAATTTATTAATATTTAAATGGCATTAAGAGATTGAGTTTTAATGGATTTTTATGTCCATTAAATAAAAGGGTCCAAATTTTAACAAAAATATGACCTAGGTAATTTTTTTCAAAGAGAGGGAAAAAAAAAAAAGACATGATTGTGTAAGAAAAATTTAAATCATTTTAAAATATTATATTATTATTTTGTAATAGTTATACTCATGATTTTTACACCGGCTTGGTCTAGAAATTGGTAAAGGCAAGAAATTAAAGGTTTAAGATTCAATCAGTATTGAATTAGACCATAACATAAAAATTTTATATAATAATATTATAAGTCCTATACAAATTATCATATTCAATGGAATCAACTGAGCAATTACAAATAAAAAGACATAATAAATACAAGAATTGTCAATTATTTAGGTTTATATATATCAAATATTTCTCAATACTATTTCGATTTATTTTTTATTTAGTTTTTCAGAAAATAATTATGTAGAATAAGTGTATATATATACACTCATAAATTCTTCTCTTTCACGTTGAAGATTCATGCCACTGACTATTACAGTACAAAAATCATAACCGAAAATTCCACAAAAACATATCAAATTGCTTGAAATTTGCCACTATAAAAGTATTTAATAATCTTATGTTATAAAAGTCACAAATATCAAAGCTTCATTTGAAGAATAATTAAATTGTCCTCCCAAACAATGTGATTAAAGAAAAATTAATTCAAGAAACCATTTAAAACAAGAGAAATAAAAAGAGACTTACTATTGAAGTCTAACCTGCACTAAGAGGGAACATAGATGAGAGTGGAAATGAAGAAAATCAAGCAATCTAATTGAATATTCAAGGAGAGAGAATAAAGGAAGAGAATGTGAGCTACATTTTCTTTGAAGTAAGGATTATTTCAAGAAGGGTTAAAAAAATTTATTTTTTTTTATCGAATAAGTGAATTAAAAAAATTATTTTTTACCAGTTTTGATATGAAAAGGATTTTGAGGATGGACCAAATCATTTGCAAGACCGATTCACGAGTTGTACCCTTTAACCCACCGAATCGGATCGAAATTCAAAACTATGATTATTATAAAATAGAATAATCGATCAAGCTTATTTTTCCTCCAATCGCTTAAAGGCCATTAAAAAAATAATAGTAAAAATTTTATTTTAAAACAAAATTCTCTTATAAGCTTATACGGGGCTTAATCAAAGTCAAATTAAAATAAGATTAAAAGCAAATATCAGGAAAAAAATTTTAAAATCAAATAACACTTATTAAATTTGAAATGGAATAGGTCTTTTTTTTTAAAAAAAATTGTTAAATAAAAATTAGTATGAGTATTATAATTTTAAATAGGATTTTATTATAATATATAAGAGTTAAGAAGATTTGTTATTTAATAAAAAAAAATTATAGATACTTTGTTTTTATCAATAATTAATCATCTATTTTTAAAAATTTACAAATAAAAAGGTATGAACTCTGTGTCATCTAACTTAGTAAAAGTATTTAAAAAATTAAAATGCAACATAATCTCTTTTTTTATCTTTATTTTTTTATATAAAAAATTAAATTATTATATTAAATATCAATTTTTATTAAATATTAACTTTTTATTTAAATACTTTTAAATTTCAGCTATTAAAATATGATCTTATAAAAAAATAATGATCTAAAAATCTTTAACAAAAAAAATCTTTTTTACTACATCTTTTAAAAGTCAATATTTCTTTTAATTAAATTTTTTATTACATTAGAAAAGTGAATAATTTTTTTTTCAATTTTTTAAAAAACATTTTTTACATTTTAAATCTAAAAATTTTAATAATAATATTTTAAAATTATTACGTGGGATGTGTTTTTTTTTTTTTATAACTTTAGTTGTTTTATCATTTTATTGATATATGTCAGTTAATTTAAAATAATAAAAAATAATATTTTAATATTTTATTTATTTATTAACACTTAAAATAAAATTATAACTAATTAAAATTTTATCATAAACAAAATTTTATAATATGATTATAAATATGAAAATACTTATTAACCTATGTTATTAAAATAAACTAATAAATAATCCGACTAATTTTACTACAATTCTAATCCTAATACTCTTACATTCAATTTTTTTTAATTACTCAATATCTAATCTAAATTAAAATTATAAAAAAGTGAAGTTGTTCTATTAGATTTTAATTTATGTTTATTTTTATAATTTTTAAATTTAAATCACAAATTATTGTACATTATTATTAATAAAATTACTTATTAGGAAATTCCCTCCTTATTTATATTTTTCATATTTATATTTTTAATAGATGTGTAAATTATAATATATAGAGTAAATTAATTAAAGAAATAATATATAGAAATATTAAAATATAAATTCAAAGTTAATTTATTAATTTAATAAAACATAAATAGAATAATATATTATTTATTTATTAATATAAAACATTATCATTTATATTTATCATATATTATAATAAGAAATAAATTTAATAATTAATTAAAAATGGATCACAGAAAAAAGGGCTATACAAAATAAAATTAAAAGCACTTAAGAGTAGTTGACTTTTCTTACGGAAAACATGAATTTTAGATTTTTACTTACTTTTTATAAAAATTGATCAATTTTTTTTTTAAATAAGAATTTTTTTTTAGATAACATGAATTTCTAATTGCAATAAAAAAGGCTTAATTAAGATTAAAAATTTTAAATTTATATAAACTTTAAAGTTAATTTAAAAAATAAAAAATAATATAAAAAAATAAATTATATTTTACCTGTTCACAAGTTTAGCCTTTATTCTTATATATGTATATATATATATATATTGCGAAAATAATAAATAAATAAATAAGTGCCAAATGCTATTTAAAAGATTAAAATCGATGCAAAGGAGCAATCAAATTCAGTCACACTTGGTACCTCTATAAGCGGTGATTAAACCACAAATTCCAAATTGTCTTTAGTGGCCCCCACACGCTCTAATGGCAAGTGAATGCAGCCGCTTAGTAGTTCATAGCTCATCAGCTACACTGCTGATATAAAAATACATATCAGGAAAAAGAATATCTCTGTTAAATATATTGATCCGGAGGTGCCTCTTCAGGAATCTGTTATGCATAAGAAAGTGCGTGTTATCACCAACATTACTAGTATATCAATCCAAATTTTATTTGCACTTGTTAATTCCAAAAAAAAAAAAGATAAAATTAGTAACGATCATATTCCACAAAGGAAGGATAAAATAAGAGAGTCGATTAAAATGATTTAGTCATGTCCAATGTAAAAAAACTGCTCCTGCATGGAAATTGGATAAATTAGCGACAGAAATGAGGAAAGTTAAGAGACTTTAAATGCCGTGAAGGAAAATAGTATAAAAAAAATTTTGCAATTTTTAAATATTGATGTGAAACTAATCTCAAATAGAGTTGAATGACGAAAAAAGATCCATATAGAGATGCTAACTAATTTTAGATTAAGATAGCTGTTGCTGCATGCAATTCCAAACCAATAATGCCAAGACTCAGATTTCTAAACAATGATAACGGCAATGTTAGCAGGTGCAGACATTAAAAAAGCTAGAGAAGCTACTTTGATGGACCCTTTAATTACTAGGAGCCACATACACAACCTTGGAGACCTCAGCAATCCAATGGAAGAAAGGAACGTCTATTGCGCAACCATCCAAAACCATACACCAAAATCACTGCCTTAAATCCTTAACCACCCCCTCTGTGACCTTGACCAGTCATAAACCAAAAAATAATTCAAATAGCAACCAACCTGGAATATTAACCATCCTTGATGAAAACAACTTGATTTCCAAGAACACTACCAACAACCAGAACCATTCAAAACCCAAAGAGGTTTGTGTTTTCGTTGTGATAAGAAAAAAGACACCTGGTCAAAGGTGTTAAAACAAGATATTTGACATGATTTTATCCAAGAACTCAATAATGAGACTATAGAAGAAGTTAATGAAGGCCAGGAGTTCTGTTATGATGTGCCTGCATATAAGGGTCACCAGCTGTCCATGTATACCCTTAACGGGTCTCAAATCTTAATCCAAATTTGCAATCAAACCATGCAGACTTGGAGAAACTTCAAGAAGAATGTTTTGATAGATTCTAGAAGTACTCATAACTTCTTCGACGCAGCTGTAGCTAAGAATCTGAGGGGTGAATTTGTCAGCATTGAGCTTTAGCTCATGGACAAGAATTAGTCCGCAATACTTTTATGGCTAATGTTCTACTGGTAAATGCAGGGGGAGCCTTTTACTGCAGAAATGGTTGTCTACACCGTGAGGATATTCTATAGAATTCTAAGGATACAAAGCTGCCTCTCTCAAATTCCCCCTTTCTCTCTTGTTCTTCCCTTCTCTTTGTTTCCTTTTTGTTTAACTTGTACCAAACACCACTTTAATAACCAATTTTCATTAATTAATATATAAATTAACATTTTATATATAGTTAACATTACATTTTTTTTTACTAATTCTATATAAATTATAATAATTTGGTTATAACACCATGTTTGGTTGGAAGGAGTAGAAAGAAGGAGTATTTCGCCTATAATATAGACAAAGTACATTTCCTTGCTATTTTGCAACTAGTTGTCTGATTGCCAATGTACATTTCCCTCCTAATTCCCATCCTCATTACGCTCAGTTTCCTACTAAATTTAGCTCAGTTCAGTTATTATTTTATAACTGTTAAAAGTTTTGGTTAGTTAGGAATTCAGTTTGGTTAATCAAATGCTTACTCCTATCAGCTAGATTGAGATTAAGGCTTAGTTATGAGTTTAAATGAACATTCAGCTGCATTAATGACATTTTTTAGCTGCTAACAAATTTCAGTTTCTCAAATTCTTTTTGTGCTTCTGAGTTTTGGCAAGTTCAACAAAAATTTAATTTCTTATTTCATAAACTTTTAAGAGCGAAAACAAAATGCAAGTGTTGTTATAAATAAAGCATATCAAAAGCATTTACCTCTCCAGGGATCCAGTTTTCTTTTAACCAAATACTTGCATCCCCAGAAACAGTTCCTCTTTGCATGCCGTTGCTGTCAGATTGCAAGAAAAAGATCAAATTTAATCATATGCATATATTCCTAATACAAATAAGATCACATTTTACTCATTTTTCAAACTATCTACAGGACTATCTGGCACAACATCTGTTGTTGTCGTCAAATTGATTGTCATATAAAGATGACAAAATGTCAAGACAAATGAGAATCATGGCAATTATAAAGACAAATTGAGAGGGGATGCAGACATTTGTTCCTTTATGGAGCTATAATGGACAGTAGTATGCATTTTGCTGACCTTTTGTTAAAAAGTGCAGTAGCAGATTAAATGTTCTCAAACCCTTACTCTCTCACACAAAAACAATGAATAATTTTAGATTAGCACTATAAACCCATATTATTGTACACTGATAATTTCTCAACTTGGAACTCAAATTCTCAAGAAACATAAGAAAGCAACTTCTGCCAACTGGATTTAAAGACAGCTTCTCTATATACTTACACTGACTGAACATGTTTAGTTACTGGCTCAACTGCATTAGAAGCTGAATTAGGTGCATTGGAAATAATGAGAGGCTGAGCGCTAGACCTAGACAAATTAGTCATTTCTGTTGACACTGCTGAAGAAAACGGACTACTTTGATTGTTGATTGTTCTACTGCTGAAGCCTGCTGCACTTGAGGAAAAGATTTCCAAATGCCTGGTTAGGAAGTTGGATGCTGATTGAATCTATACTGATGATTATAGGCATCATATAAATGCATGCACATGAATAATGCAAACAACAAGACCTTCAAAATTCTACCAGCATTTGCAGGTGTGAAACTGTTTGTCCCAAACGCACTTGAGGTTTGGCTTGCATTAGAGAAGAAATTTGGTTGCCCAAAAGCATTATTTGACGATGCAGAGGGCCTAAAGAAAAATTCCATGACAAGTTACCAAAAGCAGAAGGCAAGCATAGGAACAACATCTTGTTTTCAAGAATGATATCAAACAAAAATTAGAATGCTAGAACATATCCTTGCCTTATTCCAAATGTACTGAAACTCTGGCTAGAATTTGAGAAGAGATTTGGTTGCCCAAAGGGATTATTTAATGGTGCAGAAGGCCTGCGAAAAGAGATGTAAAACTTGCTAAACAAGATTCTAAAAGTCTTAGTAGAATTCTTAAAGCATAGTGGGCAGCCTTGGAAAAGGGAAAAAAAATAGCAGAACATTTAAATGATAGAAAAAAAAAATAAAAAAAAATAAAACACCAACTAAAACTTGAATGCAAGTAAAGATGCATGCCTTGTTGTAGACCCCATATTAAGTGATGCACCCAGTTGACTGAAACTGGACACTGCAGGGGGGGCATTATTTTCACCAGTAGTTGATATTGCATTGGGAGTGACTCCGGGAAATGTACCCTGGCTAAGAGCAGAATTTTGAGGTGCTACATAAGGATTACGAAGCAGGTTCTCAAACTCGGTCAACTTGGAATTAAGCAAATTTCTCTCTCTCTCAACCTGGCATAAGGGTTTTTCAATAAATGAACAAAAGCAGCAATATCTCGACTTGCAATCATGTATATAAACTACAACATAATATCTGTAATTACAATAACATATGAAATGAAAAGATACAAACATGGAATGTTCTACTTCTACATAGAGCACATCCAGGAAGACCTAAAATGTTGCTCATTAAACACGTCGCAAGGAAGCTTTCATAGAAGAACAAATTTTGTATCATAAAAATTCATCCATCTACTTTCTGTAGACAGTAGAATTATTACCAAACCTACCAGTAACTCGACCACTTGGAAAACTCATTTTTACAAAAATTTGTTTTCTGTTCCATAAAATGTCAAATTTTATTAAACTGATATACACATAATATCAAATCAACCAAGTATTGGAGCTAAAAAGCTCCCCATTTTATGCATTTAGAGAGCCAAAGGTTCTTTGACTTAACTTTTGGTGGCATATTTTAATTTGCATAAAAACCATAAGTTTTTGACACAAATTTCGTGTAAGGTTATTTTCTTCATTTCATGAGAATTTAAGAACCAAAGTTTCTTAATTAGATTTTTTTTTATTTGGAATCAGGGGGCTTTGGAATAAAGAAACTTGTAAGAACCAAAGGCTTCGATATTCTTTGATTCACAAGATTTAAGAAATAAAGGTCCTTTGATTATTGATGAGGAGAACTATAGATTCTCCTAAATTGATTAAGAACCAAAGGTTCTCTTTTTATTTGTTTATTTTATTTTATTTTATTTTTGAAGGAGAACCAGAAGCTCTCTTAGAATCAACAAAGGTTCAGTTTTCGTTTTGATGCAATAACCCAAGGTTCTCAATTTAACGCTTTTTTTTTTCCCTCTTAAAGAACCGGAGGCTCTTGTATGATCTTGATGAAAAATCACAAATTTGGAAGAGAGCAAGAAATCCAATAAACTGAGTTATATATAATGAATAAAGATATAAAAAAGACTTAACTTCTTACCTAAGCCTTGTTTCTCACTCAACTTCTCAAGTCTCTTACCCTCTGTGTATGTACAGTCTTGATCGTGGTCTTATTTGTTTATTCTAGACTTATTCACTGAGTTGCTTTTTCTCGTGTGCATAACCAACACAATGGTTTTCAATATATATATATGTATGTACAGGCCCAAGCGTGCAATTAGACAACTGCCCCGAATGACCACCCCAAACATGCAAGGATGTGCCCTTTTTAAGGCCAAAATACCTTTTAAACGTCAGGGTAAGTGGTCACTGATAGTAAATCAAATTTACTTTACCATTTTAGTATAACAGATCTAAGTGTGCAATACAATCATATGAATGATATTCAGGATCTTCTGTTGGACTAATAACCCTATCAAAGAATTCTTGGTATTTGAAAGAACAATACAAATTATTGTTTTATAATTTTACCCCTTTAAATTTTTAATAACATATATATCTTGGTGTTTCCTTATTTATTCTTCTAAACAAAAGAATTATTTGAATTAATTTTTTTGGTCTATAGTTTCTCTCTCTATAGGTTATCATATTGTCTTTAAGATAGCAAAATTACATTTTTAATTCACCATTGTCAATTAGGCGTGTGCAGTCGATTGGTTGGGTTGTGAATCGAACCCAAATAAAAAAAATATTTTTTAAAATAACCAAATTGAACCAAATTATAGAGACCAACCAAACTGAACCAAACCGAAATAAATCAGTTTGGTCCATCAGTTATTCTCCCCAATTCAGCAACATCAGTTATGCTCCCCAATTCAGCAACTAACAAAACCCAGTTCTGAAAACAAAATCAGTTCTTTTCGTCTTCCAATTTCAACAATCAATTAAAATTAAAAATTACAAGTCGCTAGATCAACATGTTCAAACAGATTTACATTGAAACAGCAATTCATATTGGGATTTAGGGATTTGAAAAGCATACGTGATACATCAACTTTAATATGTGCATATAAGAACAGAGATTAGATCAACCAAACTACACCAAATCAACTAAAACAAGAGGATGAGCACTCAAAATATTGAACTTTTATTATAGAATACACAACCAAATGTGTCTAAAATTAGAGAAAAAACACAGATCTTAAAGCTAACGACTCATCTAGTGCAGGTAGACCTAAGATTTGGAAATTAACAACCAAACAGAATAGAGAAAATGAAATTTAAGTAGGAAATAGAATAAATAGAATAATAAGTGAAGAAGACAAAAACTGATTTCTTCCTCTGTAAGTTGCAGCAGTGAAAGACAAGGCTTGAGGGGGATTTCTAGTGCTCTTTGTTGAAGGAACTGATGGCAGAGTCACGGAGAGAGGGAGGGTGCGGAGAAACTGAGCAGAGCGGTTGTGAGAGAAAATGAAGGATAAAGGATTAGGTTTTACACACACACATACACACAATGTCAAAACGGCAGTACTTATAATAGAGAAATCTTCCACATTTTCTATATGCTAAAACAATCAATTATTAGTATTATAAATATTATTATCATCCATCAACATCAGCCTACTTTTTTTTTTAAATTCATGTAGTTATTAATTACAATAAATATATATATATCACTAATATAAAAATGAATACTTTCACGAGTTCATAGAGTCACAAAATTTCACACCCAACTGATGTGCAAAATGGCTAGTTACTACAAAAGATGACTACACACATTAATTCAGCAAAAACAACATGCACATGAGAATACAAAGAAAATAACAATCAGCTTCAAAACACATAAACCTCAAATTATGACATGCAATGCAAGACATGGAAAAACAAATAGCAACCCTCATCATCATAAAGAAAACAACTTATTTCTTTTGGAGTTAAGCTCCTCAATATCTTCCTCCTCTTCATCCATCTTCCTCAAATTATCCCGTCCCCTGCGATGCAGTTATTCTTTATAATAAACCTTTTGTCAAGTAAGACAAATTTATAATTTCTAATGTTGTAGACCCACCAATTGAAGCATTTTTGTTTAACCTACACTAGCTAGTTCAATTGACAAGGACTTTATTTTGTGATTTAAGAACCAAATGATATCGTATTCACCTATTAAAGAGTGCATTCTGTGTAATTATCAACATAAATGTGTCCTTCAATGGTCAAAACCAAATCATAAAGGTACAAAGCACAAAAAGATAAACTTTGATGATACAAGTGTAAAATTAAAAATGCAAAAATAGAATCTCCCAAGTTCCCAAATCCTAACGCACAGGCCAAGGGACCCCGAAAGGTGTGTTTAGGAGCCCCAGTGTGCATCTTAGAGATAGAGGGTAGCTTGAGATCAACCAGGGTGTATGACCTAGGGCTTGGATACAATTGAAGCCAACACACCTGAGGCTGAGCCGCTGAGGTGTATCTTTGATGAATATGATACTGCAGAAGTCATTTTTTTTTTTCTCCTTGTAATTGATCAAAATATTTATTGAGAAACAAAAACATTATCATTTCTATATATGCCATGCCATATAGATATCTATAAAACAATATCTACAAAAGTTTCACTTTAAGATATCATAGGTTCATAGTTAGAATATGCTAGAAAATCAACTCCCTTATCTATCTGCTTTATTTTTCAATCAGAAAGGTTCCACTTTCTTGCATTCTTTCTGGACTTTCAAGTCCTTATGGTTGCGGCAACATATAATATAATTTGTATTCAATTTTTAGCATTCCCACTTTCCTAAATTCAGTTAATTTGTAGAACTCAATAACTTCCAGAGACCCGGGATATTTCACCACAAGCAATAAATTTGAGAACAAATTGCAAGCAGAAATATGAAGCAAACAGTGACAGCAACACAAATATCATAAAAGTGTCAACATTTATGAATAAAAGTAGATTGGCAACGCAGTTTTCCACAATTTCTTACAATTGATTGCAAGCTCAATCCATGCTTAGCATCGTCATATGCAGCAGCCCGCAATTCTTCATAACTGATATCACCAACAATGTCACAAGGACCACTGCACAGAAAACAAATAGATTAAGCAATCCAATGCAAAGTTACAAATGACTAGAATAAAAATAAATAAAAAAATTTGTTGGTCAATAGTGCAACTCCATAAAGAAACAAAATTGATGGTCATAAAAAATAAGTAGGATCGTCCAATATATCTTGAGTTTGTCATAAATAAATTTGACAATTAGCAACGTTTGTACAATCAGTGATGGTCACAAGAATTAAGTGTAGGCACTCAGTAGATGATCAGTTAGCTACTAATCTACTTCATGACCCATGATACCATCTCATTGTTTATGTTCTCTCTCTCTCTCTCTCTCTCTCTCTCTCTCTCTCTACATATATATATATATATATATATATATATATATATAAACGAAGTGGTCCTTTTAAATTTAATCTCACACCAGAATATAGGATTTAAATCCTGGATCTCTGAAAGTGCAAGAGTGATGTGGTCGTCCAACATACTTTTTTAAGTGACCATAGCATGTAAGCTTCCAAAGTGGTTTCTCGTGCTCAAAATCTTCAACAATCAGACGCTTGCAAGAGTCAGGATCTGTGCACCTTCACATATACGTCAGCTCATCAGGATAATAGTCAAGTGTTGAAGAAGATAAAGAAACTATTAAATCCTATAGAGCAACAGCCAGAAGAAATCAAACAAGTAACAGCAGAACAAGTACTCACTTATGATTCACTGCTTGAGGTTGATTATCTGGTTGTCGGGACGACGTACCACCATTGGATATGGGGGAGAAACGGGTCCATTTATTTTCAAAAGGCTAGTCCATAAGCAAGTTATGATCACTAAAATATCATGACAATTGTTTTATTTAATCTACAGATACATTGAAAATGCCAGCCATCGGGCTAAAAGCTTAGTGGTCAGGTACCTGCCACACATTAGAAACAACTTGGGGTTCAAACCCTGATTCCCTTTCCCGCCGAAAAAATAAAAGGATAAATGGGGGATTTAATTGAATGAACTCTTCCATTGAGAGAAAAACATCAACAATAAATGAGGAAGAAAATTAACCTTGAATTGTTGCTGCTTATTCGCAAAATCATTGGGGGGTTTTGATTGAACGCCAAATCCAAATGGATTAGAAAAACGATTCTGCTGCTGCTGCTGCTGTGAGCCAAATCCAAAGGCATTATTATTAGGTTTTTGCTGTTGTTGTGGAGTGACATGAAGAAATTTGCACCTTTCACCGTATTGACAACTGCAAAGGGAAAAATCTAAGCAACCAAAAAACCCAATTCTAATTACAGAAAACTAAAGATGGGAAAACTAAGCTTATACAAAATTCAGTAAAATTCATAGACAAACTGAAATTAAAACTATAAAACTCTCACTTTCCCTCGTTTTCTCACTGTTTCTCACACTTTTTTCTTCCCAAATCTCTTGAAACTATCAAAAACTTAACACAGGCAGCAATTGAATTACAAGAACAAGAAGTGAGCTAGCAGAATAAGGAGATGAAGAAAGTGACCTTCCACGCTGAAAGTTTCTGCAGAGTTCCTTCTTGATAGGCATCTTTAGCGCTAACAATCTCACTTCTACTCTTTCTATGCATTCACCAGTTTCAATCGCCGTTTTCCACTGGGCGTGTGTGTTTATATGTATATACGGTAATTTACAACTTAGCCCTTGAGGTATAGCAAACCCACATATTAGTCCTTTTTTTAGTAACAATTTAATTCTTAAATTTAATTTCTATTAATAAGTTAATCCTTATTGTTAAATACTTTTAAATTTGAAATAATTTGGTTCCTGAAATTTTCTTCTATTAGCAAAATAGTCATGTAGAGAATTAGATATTTAGAAGAGTTTGAGAATTTTCTATTAATTGTGAATATGTGGGGTATATATATGACCTGTACAAGATAAATATGTGCAACAAACATTATTGTATAATGATATGGATAAAGATATTATACATATTCTAACAACCCCCTCAAATGATGATGAATGGCACAGAAGTCTCAACATGTCTCTATGTTGCTCAAACAATTTTCTTCCCAATAGCTTGGTAAAAATGTTTGCTATTTGATCTTAAGAAGGGATAACTTGTATCTGAATGTTACCAATGTTGACCACTCTCGAAAAAATGTTAGTCAAATTCTATATGTTTTGTTCAAGCATGAAAAACTAGGTTTAAACTTAAATAAATTGCTGCAATATTATCGACACCACTATGTTATCGAATGCAAAGTAAGAAATCATTTCTCTCATAATAGAATTGAACCCACATCAATTCAGCCATTGCATTTACTAGAGCCTTGTGTTCACTTTTGGTTGAAGACCTAGCAATTGTTGATCATTTCTTTGCAATCCAAGAAATCAAGTTGCGATTTAGGTACACTACATAGCCATTTGTGGATCATCTATCATTAGGATCCCCAGCCCAATCACTATTTGAATAGCATTGTAAACATGTATATGATGATTTAGCAATAAATAAAAAATGGTTCCATGTGTGTCGTAGATAACAAAAGAGTCATTTTATGGCTTTCTAGTGCTCTATTGTCGGGCTGTGCAAAAATTGACACAATTTGTTAACTGTAAATGTAATGTTCAATCTGGTGAGAGTGACATATTGAAGAGCTCCTACAATTCAACGATATAAAACATCATTGTCAAAAGGATCACAAAAAGATTTTGTGAGCACAAGACTATTTGCCACAGGAGTTGAGCACAGTTTACAGTTTTCCATTTGAGCATGAACAAGTAAGTTTTGAATGTACTTCTATTGGTTAAAAAGTAAACCAGTTAACAAATGTTTTGCTTCTACACTAAGTAAATAGTGTAAATGCCCCAAATCATGGACTAGAAAAGTAACTTTTAATTTGTGAAGAAACCATTCCAATTTTGCCTCATTTGAAAATGTAACCAAGATGTCATCCACATAAATTAAAAAAAAAATAAGTGAAGAGTATCTTCATTAAAAATGAAAAGTGGTCAGCCTTGGATGGTTGAAAGTCAAGAGTGGTCAAAATAGATGTGAGGCGATGAAACTATGCCCTTGGTGCTTGCTGGAGACCATACAATGATTTTTGCAATTTAAAAACATAATCAGGATATGTAAAATCAACGACCTTTCAGTTTCTCCATATAAATGTCATGATATAGAAAACCATGAAGAAGGGCATTAGTTATGTCCAATTAGCGAGTGAACCATCCATACATTATAGCTAAGGAAAATTCTATTCTAATAGTAGTCATTTTGACAATAGGGCTAAAGGTCTCATTATAATCAATGCCATCCTGTTAGGAATATCCTTTTTGGTACAAGTATAGCCTTGCAATGTTCAATTAAGCCATCAGTATGTCTTTTGATCTAAAATATCCACTTATTGCTAATAATATTCTTATCTTTTGGTTTAGGAGCTAATGTCCATGTATGATTCTAGAGAAGTGTAGTAATCTCTGCTGAGGTTGCATCCATCCACTATGCATATGGTTTAGCTTAGAGATATGTGGTTGGTTTAGTGTTTAGATAATACTGACAATACTTTTAGCTAAACTGTCGCCTCTATTTATTTCCACGGATTAGTATATGACACTAATAAAAGTGGAAAGGTGAATCTCTTTCCTTCTAACATTAGGATGTTGGGACAAATATAGTGGGCATTTATAAGATAAATGGGTTGAACCAGTGACGCATAGATGATAATTACATGAAGTTTACTCTTACCTATATACTGTCATCTAGATTATACTAGTGCATGTGTCTCATAAATAGATGGTTTGAGCTTGATACTACTTACATACTTGTACTAGGTATGGGTATATAAGCATGCGTTGGCCTCGACTAGTTGCATATGAAGATAGGTATTCAGTAAAAAGGGAATCAGTTATCTTGAGTAAACGGGGATAAAGTCTTATTCTATCTAATTTATTCTTGATAAACAAAGTTCCTGGGCAAAACAGCTTGACTTTGTGACACTCCTTACTCGTCTATAGTATAGCCGAGCAAGATATGCCACACAGTGTACCAAACACTATGTTTTATCTCAATTATTTTTATCCTTTCTTAATTTATTTCTTCATAATTATGAAGTGCAATTTGTGAAATTTAACTCATTTATTGAAATTATAAATTCATTTGAGGTTCCGAAAATTTTATAGAAAATCCGGCAGAATACCGGCTAAAAATGAATAAAACAGTTTTTTGGAACCTATGAAAAACACTTCCAATACATTTTCAATCATTCCCAAACTCCATTATCAACATAATCTCAATATTTCTCAACCATTTCTCAAAAATTCTTCTATTTATCATTCATTCATTTTACATGATAATCATGTACAAATCATAAATAAATACTAAATTTGTATTTATAAACACAAATTACAAATATTTGCATTAATACCAAAATATATTACATGAATTTCAACTATACATGATAAAATAAAAGTTTAATTACAAAATACAAACAGTACAAAATATCAAAATGGGACCTAGTATCCTACCAATGCACTGAAGTCTGTGAGGTGACATGGACACTATGTAGATCTGTATGCAAGTCTCACCCAGTCTGTGGTCTACTGGACTCTTTGTCAGTCTCTCCGGAACCTACGTGTGGCAAAAAGCAGCTCGCTAAACAATACAGCTTAGTGGTGCCAATAATAAAATAAAAAGAACTAAAAAGAAAATAATTATACAGTGTATATGCTAATTTCTCATACAGACAATTTATTTATAATATTATTCATATGACGTTGTTTATATTAGTTATTTACTTAAATTTATCCATTTCCATTTTTGTTGCCCAAGTAACCTATACTGGATAACTAGACTGGATAAATAGGTAAACTGGCACTGGGTACCAAGTACCTTGGGCTGTCACACCATTGGTCACAATGTGTCTTCCGGTGTGCAACAGAACTGCTAATAAGCTGTAATAAACATTGGGCACAAAGCTAAATATCACACTGATATCAGAATGGCTAAAAGCCATAAAATCACAGAATGACATAATGCCATATTCAGTACTGCTAACTGAACCCTATTGGCATGCCAACCTATCCAAACCAATCTTATTAGGTGTACTAGGGCATATTACAAAGTTATTTCTTGAATATTTATACTTAACATGTAAGGTTACTATTTATTTGGTCATTTAAGTCAAAATATTGACTTTCTCATATATAATGGTTACATGAGTTTTAATCACATAGATTTACCACATTTTGGTTCCCAAAAGTGTTGGCATTAGTTGTCAATCATTGCTTCTAACCAATGGAGAATAAATCAGAAATTTCAGTTTTGGGTGCTAGAGTTCATTATTCTATTAGGCTATCTTACAGTGAGAATTTGATCAAATATTCTTCATCAAAGTTGTTCCTTATTGTGTCTAGTTACATTTTACTTTTTGAATCACCCCATTTGGAGTTTTCTATCTCAAGTTATGGCTATTTCACCATAACTAGTCAGATTGCCTTTACCCATAATTTCTGGGCAATTTTGGTTCTGTCAGATTTGGTAGTTTAATTTTAGCTAGTAATTTCATTTACCTAAGTCCAGAATTTTAGTTTGTGTTCTACATAAAAGTTGTTCTAATTTGCCTAAGCTTTCCATTGATATAAATTTCAGGTCAATTGGACCTTTCTACACTGAGTTATGACCAAATGAATGAACACTATTCATATGGTCATTTTGCCTAGGCAGAATTGGTGCTACCCAGATTTGGTCAATTTTTAAGGCATCATAAGTTTGTTTTCTGGACAGAGTTCCTTCATCAAAGTTGTGCCATTATGTGTCTAATTTTATATCCAATTGGCCTTGCACCAATTAAACCTACACAACCCAAGTTATAGCTGCCCAAACATGCTGGACTCACATTCAGACCTGCAGGGCACTCAAGGCAGCACACCCAACCTCAAATCCAAAGCTACAATTCACTTTAATTCTTCATTATACTCAGCCAAATGGTCACTAATTGACCATTAGAACTTCCATGTACCAACACATGAACAAAATCCAAATTTTGTGCCCCAAACCCTAACTATAACAATCTCAATTCTCTATATACATACAATCCATGAATTAAAACACCAAAATCATGTTCAATGGCAGCCATACACAACTATTATGCAATCAAATTGATGAAACCCTAAGAGATCATAAGGCTGCCGAAATTAGTAGAAATTCATCATGCAAATTTTGTTTAATTCCACTTAATTTTCTCACTCAATTCCTACTCCATATAAGGTATACACAAAATTTTTAGAAGGAATTGGCACTAACCTTGTTGTGTGCCTACCCAAGCTTGAAAAACTTCTTTGTTTTCACTTCTTTTTGTTGCCCAAGTATTGCTCTAGAGGTAGGGACAATTTTTTGTGAAGGGAAGATGAGATTTTGAGATGGTTTTGTGGGTGAAATCAAGCTCACAATGAAGCTTTCATTGAGGTTTTTCTTCTCTCTCTCTCTCTATAAAATCGGCAGCCAAGGTTGAAGATGGATGTTTGATTTTTCAATTTTTATCTTCTTTTATTCATTTTTAAATAGTATATGATGGTGTGTCAAAATTTAGTTGGGTGGAAATATTTTAATTGCATAAGCATGATGTCAAAATTTAAATTTTCTTCCATTTTCTTTTCTTTTCTTTTCTACTCATTTTTAATTAAATTTTTAGCAATATTTATTCATATTTTATGTCATATAAATTATTTATTTAACTGGACAAGTTGGCCAAAAATCATCTCTGAAGACGAAATGACCAAAATGCCTTCCGTTTGGCTTATTGAGCCAAAATCGTTTGTATAGATCTAAAAATTTTTCTAAACATTTTCTTAACATTCTAATGTCATTGAAACCTCAATGACTCTTCTCTGGAGTCCCCAAATTTATTTCATAAATTTTCCCCTGGGTTTAGGGTTTCTAGCTGTGAAGACAGCAGCTTCTCACTAGGTTACCCATCGCTAGGGCACCAGCTCATTTAACTTGGTTGTATTTTATTTCTAAATTTTTTTCAAAATTTTTCTTATTAATATTTGAGTTATTTATGATTCCTCACTCTAGTCTAAATATTTTTCCAGATTTTTTAGCTGTCCGGACCGACACCGGTCACTGAAACAGTAGAATGTACGGAATTTCTACAGTGAGGATGTTATAACTCTTCCTCTCTAATTTAAATTTCGTCCTCGAAATTTACCTGACTTAAGTAATCAATGAGCTGCTACCTCCTTGCTTCTTCACTTCCTTGTATTGCCTCATCAATGTCTGGGTTCGGCTCCTCTCTAGTCTCTATGGCATATACCCGTGGTGCCACCCTTTGACTGTCTCAGAAATAATCTTCTGTGAAATATCAGCCGTCTCAGCTCTACTAGGTGTTCTACCCCTTTGCATTATGGGGGCAGGTCTATCAGCTCATGCTGGAACTTCTAAATCACTCCTCTGAGGGCAATCTCTTATGAAGTGATCCGTAGCCCCACACTTGAAACACTCTCCAATTAATAATCGACGCTCCCCTCTGTGTCTCTTGCCACAGTGTATATATTCTGGTACTAGGGCTGATCCCCTCATTACTGTGCTCGAGGAGCTAGCTATAGATATCCCAATCTGACCTCTCTGGCCCTGTGTCTGATCTTGTGAACCAGAACCCTTATGCTTCTTACTATCAGTCGGTATACTTGACTGCCCTAGTCCAAATTCCCTCTTACGCTACCTATCTTTCCTATTCTGTTCACTCACTCTGACCTTTTCCACTTTCAGTGCGGCTTCAACTAATTTTGTGAAGTCCGTAATCCCCAAGGCAGTGATCATTATTTTAATGTTGTCATTTAGCCCCTCTTCAAACCTTCTGCACCTCTCTGCTTCTGTGGGGACTATCTCTCTTCCGTAGTGGCTTAGTCTGACAAACTCCTTCTCATACTCCGCTACTAATAGCTGCCTCTACCTTAGACTAATAAACTCTCTTCTTCTGTCTTCTAGGTATACACTTCCCATATATTTCTTTCTGAATTCAATGAGGAAGAACTCCCAAGTTACCAACTCTGGTCGGACTTCCCCAGATACAGTGTCCCACCACTGATAAGCATCATCTTGTAGTAGAGATATAGCACCCTCCAAGTTCTAATCTGGGGTGCAGTGAAGTTGCTTCAACACCCGAATGGTGCGGTCTAACCAGTTTTCAGCTGCCACTGAGTCTTCTTCTCTCTTACCCAAAAAGTCCATAGCTCCGAATTTCCTCAGTTTTTTCAGATGAGATTTTTACTGTGGAGGTGGTGGTGGTGGCATAACCCCAGCTATTTATTTGAATAATTCAGCCATTTGCTGAAATATAGCCTGCGGAGGCTGTGCAGCCACTGCTGGTGCTGGTGGAGCAGGTTCTCCTTGGCCCCCAGTCTCAGCTGCAGGTGAAGCATGACTCTCCACTTTCTCATCTACTGCTCTCTGTGACGTGGGGTCCATATCCTAATCAAAATAAGAAAGACAAACAGATCTATATTAGTATCACCTCGACTTTTAAAAATGCAATGCATGGTATGGACTCTATCTAGACCCAGAATCGCACTAAACCGTGCTTTGATACCACTAAATATGACACCCCTTACCCGTCTACAGTATAGCCGAGCAAGATATGCCACACAGTGTACCGGAACACCATATTTTATCTCAATTATTTTTATCCTTCCTTAATATATTTCTTCATGGTTATGAAGTGCAATTTGTGAAATTTAACTCATTTAAGTCATTTATTGAAATTATAAATTCATTTGAGGTTCTGAAAATTTTATAAAAAATTCGACAGAGTACCAGCTAAAAATGAATAAAACAGTTCTTTGGAAACTATGAAAAACACTTCCAATACATTTTTAATCATTCTCAAACTCCATTGTATCAACATAATCTCAATATTTCTCAGCCATTTCTCAAAAACTCTTATATTTATCATTCATTCATTTTACATGATAATCATGTACAAATCATAAATAAATACTAAATTTTCATTTATAAACACAAATTACAAATATTTGTATTAATACCAAAATATATTACATGAGTTTCAACTATACATGATAAAATAAAAGTTTAATTACAAAATATAAACAGTACAAAATACCAAAATGGGACCTAGTATCCTACCAATGCACTGAAGTCTGTGAGGTGACACGGACACTATATAGATTTGTATGCAAGTCTCACCCAGTCTGTGGTCTACTAGGCTCTCTGTCAGTCTCTCCAGAACCTACGAGTAGCAAAAAGCAACGCGCTAAGCAATACAGCATAGTGGTGCCAATAATAAAATAAAAAGAACTAAAAAGAAAATAATTATGCAGTGTATATGCTAATTTCTCATACAGACAATTTATTTGTAATATTATTCATATGGCATTGTTTATAGTAGTTATTTACTTAAATTTATCCATTTCCATTTTCATTGCCCAAGTAACCTATACTGGATGACTAGACTGGATAAACGGGTAAACTAATACTGGGTACCAAGTACCTCAGGCCATCACACCATCGGTCACAATGTGTCTCCTGGTGTGCAATAGAACAGCTAATAAGTTGTAATAAACATTAGACACAAGGCCAAGTATCATATTGATATCAGAATGGCTAAAAGCGATAAAATCACAAAATGGCATAATGCCATGTGCAATGCTGCTAACTGAACCCTATTGGCAGTCAACCTATCCAAACTAGTCTTACTAGGTGTTCTAGGGCACATTACAAAGTTATTTCTTGAATATTTGTACTTAACATGTAAGGTTAGTATTCATTTAATCATTTAAGTCAAAATATTGACTTTCTCATATATAATGGCTACATGAGTTTTAATCACATAGATTTACCACATTTTGGTTCCCAAAAGTGTTGGCATTAGTTGCTAATCATTGCTTCTAACCAATGAAGAATAAATAAAAAATTTCAGTTTTGGGTGCTAGAGTTCATTGTTCCATTAGACCATTCTACAATGAGAATTTGGCCAAATATTCTTCATCAAAGTTGTTCCTTATTGTGTCTAGTTACATTAAACTTTTTGAATCACCCCATTTGAAGTTTTCTATCTCAATTTATGACTATTTCACCATAACTAGTCGGATTGCCTTTACCCAGAATTTCTAGGCAATTTTGGTTCTGCCAGATTTGATAGTTCAATTTTAGCTAGCAATTTCATTTGGTTAAGTCCAGAATTTTAGTTTGTGTTCTACATGAAAGTTATTCTAATTTGCCTAAGCTTTCCATTGATATAAAGTTCAGGTCAATTGGACCTTTCTACACTGATTTATGACCAAATGAATGAACACTATTCATATAGTCATTTTGCCCAGGCAGAATTGGTGCTACCCGGATTTGATCAATTTTTAGGGCATCATAAGTTTGTTTTCTGGACAGAGTTCCTTCATCAAAGTTGTGCCATTATGTATCTAATTTCATGTCCAATTAGCCTTGCACCAATTGAACCTATACAACCCAAGTTATGGCTGCCCAAACATACTGGACTCACATTCAGACCTACATGACCTAAGCATTACCTCATAAATAATTATCATTTAATTATTCTATTTGACTAAGTTAATTAAAGGGATAAAAACAAAATTGAAAAGACAAAATTTTTCTTCTTCTTCTCCTCATTCCCGTAGCTCTCTCTATCCCATTTCTTCTCTCACCAAAAACCTCCATTAAAGCATGTTTTTAAGCTTGCTTCTAACCACTAAACCTTACCTTGACCCCAAATTAATCCATTAGAACTTGATAACCTCACTTGAGAAGAGGATTGAGCAAGAAAGAAAGAAGAAAAGAGGAGTGGAATTGAAGATTAAACTTCAAAGTTTAAGGTTAGTAAGTTAAATTAAAAATTCTAGTTTAATACTTGTGTTCTTGGTGTAAGTAACTTAGAAATTAACTTAAAATCAAAAGAAAACACTTGTTGGGGGATCAAAAAGGAAATTTTGGCTAGCCTTAGTTAGGGTTTGATATGACTGATGTTGAGGTGTTTGAATGGTTGTTTAGGTTGAGTTGTGCATGTGAAGTATGGATATATGTTTTGAATGTATTAGATTTGAACTCTATGTAAATTAGGGTTTTGAGCATTTTGAAAAATTGGAAAAAAAGTTGAGAATTGGTCAATTAATACTATTGACCTTACTTGAGTTGAGAAATGGTCAATTGTGACCATTTGTGGTGTGTGTGAATTGTTAGAAATAAGTTTCAATTCGGATTTGGTTAGGGTCAGCATGCAGACAGCTTAACCTAGGTCCCTTTCAGGGATTAAAACTAAAATTTACCAACCGAATTGGTATAAGGTCAATTGGGAATGAAATTAGACACAAAATGGACCATTTTTCATTTAGAAATCATGTCCAGAAAGTGACCATAACTTAGTGAACAATTGGTCAAATCTGGAATTGGGCACACTACCCTGTACAAAATAACCAAATGAACAATAGTTACGTAAATGACTATAACTTGGTCTAGAAAAGTCCAAATGACCTGAATTTTATACCGATAAAAAGCTGAGACATAGCCCTACGACTTTCATGAAGAAAACAAACCCAAATTTTGAACATAACCTGTCCAAAAACTCACCTGCATTTAGTGTACAAAAACTGCCAATATCCAGAAAATGCTCAGAATTCTGGGTAACACCAAATTCGGCCAGCCTCATTCAAATAGGCATAACTTAGGCTACAAAACTCCAAATGGAGTGATTCAAAAAGGGAAATAAAGTTAAGACAATAAAGAACAACATTGATAGATGACACTTAGCCAAATTCCCACAATAACCAGACCAATAGAATAGTAGAATACAGGGAACCAAAACTGAAAAATTATAATATCTCTTAGGAGACTTAGAAATTGAATTGGCAATCAATGCCAACAAAATTGACACCCAAAATGTGGTATATGGGTATAATTAGAACTAATAAACCTATTAAGTATAGAAAAGTCAACGTTTTGACGTGAATAGTGCCACCAAACACAAAAATGCAAAAAGACGCGAAATTTATAAACCCTAATAGGAAGGATAAGTTTGTAGAGAAATTGTTGGAATTTAAGTATTAGAAATGGATACTGAAGCACTTTAAATTTATATGTTTCAGTTGGGAAGGGATCTTCGAAGGAGAAATAAAAGTTTGAGTGAATTGAGTAGATAAAAGAGGTTTGTGCACAATAAACTTTAATTTATCGTTTTCTAATTGAAAACTTATTTAGCTGTGCATTGTGAATTAGTTGTACCAATTATGGGTTTTGAGAAATGCTGTGTTGCCATTTTATGAATTCAAATTTGAATTGGAAGTTGATTTGTGTTTTGCGTGAAATGTTTGAATAACTTGAATTAAATTGTTTTTTATTTACACTTAGCATGGCAATATCACTATGATCTTTCTCCATTTATGGGGTGAATATGACTATATTCCCCCCTCTCTGACTTTCTAGTGAGTTTGGATGAGTACTCATTAGCTAGCTAGCCACCTCCCTCATTGATTTCGATTAGTGGGGTGAGTATGCCTTGTCGTGATGTACACACAGCATGTTCGGAAAAAATTTGTGTCATGGTCTAAGTTGTGTTAGTGATTGGCAACACTGTATTTATTAAATTGTTTGATCAAATTTACGTTATATTAAGCTTTGAAAATTATGAAATATTTAAATTGTAATTTGTGATTAATGTGATTTTAAAATTGAAATGTGATTGTGAAATATTTGAACTGTGAATTAATAGAAAATGTTTTATATTTTTCATTTTATATTTTATTGTGCACCACTGAGTATTTTTATACTCAGCGATAGCTTTCTTTGCTGTTGCAGATAGAAACAAGGAAAAAGACAGTAGAGTGAGCTGCTGATGGATTGGTACAGAGACTAGACTCAACAGAACTACGTAGAGAATCTTGGAAGTCATAGAAGCGAGCATCCCTAAGGATAGCTAAAATGGAAGTGTTAAGACCTTATTTAGTCAAGGGCTTAATTCCCACTTGAATTAACCCTATATGGACATAGTTGTAATCTTTGGCTTTGTGTTTGTTCAAAGAGGCAGAAGTTAAAAGCTTAATGATCTCAAAGGGCTTTGTGATTGGGATATCTCTTTCTTCGGTTTTGATGCTATAATCAGTTTTGGTGAGGAAGTTAAACTTGCTTTGTTTATAGATATGATCTTTCTGGACTTTAGAAAGTTTCCAATTATCTATTGCATATATATATATATATATATATATATATATATATATATATATATTTATTTATTTATTTATTTATTTATTCATCATTTTAAAGTCTCCTAAGTGCTTTAAGATTCTTCATTATCCAATGGTATTTCATCACAGGGCTCCTCACTGCTTTTATAGATCATGCATTTAGGGGTTAAAAAAAAATAGATATCTATAATTACATGCATTAAGAGATGCATCTTTTGGCCAAAAGGCGGGCACACTTTAAGTAGTATATATAGGAGCCTTAGAAGCCTTTTGTAAGGTGTAACAAAAGGACAAATGAGTGTGTATTTGTGTGTGTGCAATTTTGGCATGATTCTTAATCTTTGGAGTCTTTCATTTTAAATAAGTTATAAAGCAATTTGTTTTTGTAAATAAGGTACACATCTAGATTGTTAATTAATCTATATAATTCATGTCATTCATGTGATTATATAGTAGAGTAGTAAAACATATATAGTGGAGATCTTAGGGTTGTATGAACATAGGTTAAGATCCATGTGTTTGAATCTATGTGTTGGGTCTTTAATTTTTCTTTATTGGTATCAAAGCCCTAATATTACTTTCCTAGTCTTTCATGTGTTTATAACATGCTTCTATGTGTTAGAATAAATTTATATAGGTTTTGGAATTGTATGGTTCAAGTTTTGAAATTTTGAAATGTAATCAAGAGGCATAATTTGGGCCTTTATATCTTTCTGTATGGTTTATATTTTTGTGCATTATTAGTACCATTAAAAAGCAGGAATAAAGTTTTTTCAAACGGTATATTGCATGCTCCATTTTGATGAATAATGAGAAAATTATGCCATTTGCAAGTTTAGAAAAAATTATAGTTAATGATTATCATGCAATTTTTCGGCGCTGGTCTTTTGTGAACCAGCATGATTCCAAGATGGCCTTTTGGTCAATGTCCCTAGGTTTTAAGAAATTTACAAAATTGCCATTGATGCTCTTGCTCATCTATTTTTGCAATATTTACAATATTGCCACCTTCTTTTTTGCCTTGGATTTTAATGAAAATCACAAGAATACCATCATGCTTTTTTGTCCGTTTCTTTTACTTGAAATTGCATGTTTGCCATTAAAATTTCATGTAGCCCTAATTGCCCTTGATCTTTCCTATTTTAATTAAAATATAAATTGTATATTTTTGTTTTGTTAAAAATTTTTTTAGGACACTAATTTTATTTTGGTTCAATTGGGACATGAATTAAAATTGTTTAATTTAATATTAATTTTAAAAATGAGTTTCTAGAATTAATTAAAGGGCAATTAGAAGAAGAGTTTATTGAATTAAATTGTTTAATTCAAAATTATTTTTAGAAATTAGTTTCTATAATTAATTAAAGGATAAATAAATTTATTTGAATTGAATTAGATTGCTTAATTTAATATTTAATTTTAGAAAAATTGCTTTCTAAGATTAAAAATGGCAAACAATGGGGAAATTTTAATTAATTTGATGAATTCAATTAAAATGAGTTTTAATTGATCTCATTAAAATTAATTTAATTAATTCTAAAGCTGTTTTGAAATTAATTGAATAGATTGTTGTTTAATCTTTAATTTTAGCAATTTAAGATTATAGTTCCTTACATTACGTTAATTTTATTGTACATTAGAATATTAGATGATTATTAGAAATATAGTGAACTTTCTATTCTAACTCTAATGTGAAATGAGTGTTACCATAATTAATTATTGTATAGGATATTTATGTATATGAATTTAGGAATTATTGCATACTATCTCATATTAGTTTATATTTATATATCAATATGAAAATCCCATGTCCTAAAGGAGTAAGAGACTCTTATTTGGTTTATTACCTGTTAGGATGATATGTTGCTTATTGCCGCATTTTTCCTTAATCAAGTACCTTCAATATCAGTTACTATAACTCATATAAGTATGGACTACTAGAAAACCTGACTTAAGTGTTTTTTGAAACTATGGGGTGTGCTTTTTTTGTTCCCAATCCTTGTCATAAATATGAAAAATTAGGTACGAGGGGAAGGAAAAACTCAAAACAATTAAAAGACATGTTTTCATGGGTGAATAAGATAGTGGCACAGTAACTGAATTTGAATCACGAGATGTCACATTCTTAAAGAATGACTTTCCTTGTTAGGGCAAGATAGGTCAAGATATTTCTCTATGAAATTGCAGATCAGACTGCTTTCACTATTCAAAATGGATTTTTTTTTTCGAGTAGGAGTATTTTCATTTGTTGAGGAATTAGTTCCTATTGACATTGAAATACCACTTGTAGTAAATCCATCTAATATTGCAGGTGTTGTCCCTTGTAGCAACCCAAGAGGGGAGGTGAATTGGGTTCTAATTGTAAAATTAAATATTAAAAGAAATTTAAACACAAAGAAGAGTAAAGGAAGAATGATAACACAAGAGATTTATAGAGGTTCGACTATCCCAAGCCTACGTCCTCTCCTCAAGGCCCTCCTTGAGAGTTAACTCCACTAAAATTCTTCTTTGGGTGAAGAATAAACCCCTTATAATCACCATAAGAGCCAACTCTTGCTCTTTTACAAATCTCTTTATCCTCAAGAGCTATTTAAAGCTCTATCACACTCAAAATTATAATAAGTGCTCACAATAACCTTGAATGAACTCTAAGAACAAAGAATTTACAACTCAAATATCAAGTTCTCAACATTAACTATGGTAGCTCAAGTTTTGGAGAGAGAGAATAAAGAAAATCTTTAGAACGCAATAAATTTCTAAGAGATTGTTGTTGTCTAAACTTCTTTTCAGTAATAAATGGTGCCTATTTATAGTTTTTACAAGAAAATAGCCGTTGGGGGTGCATTAAATGCAAAACTAGCTGTTCAACCACCCAATGCTCTATTTTATCGAGTTGTAAAAACCAAGGTTTGGCTGCCGGAGTTATTTACTTCTGCTGCCGAAGGTTGAAGCACCAAAAAAATAGCTTTTAAAAAGTCACTTTCAGCTACCGAAGTTCCCACTTTTGGCTGTCAGAGTGCTCTCTAGATGAAATGGCTTTTAATGCTTAAAAAACATGATTTAAAGAATGAACTTCAGTGGCCAAACTTCCCACTTTTGACTGCCGAAGTGCTCTTAGGACAGAAAGTGTCAAAAGGGCTCTTAGGCTTCGAAAATATATAACTTTTTGATCGGAACTCGAATTTTCGATCCGTTTGAACCGTTGAAAAGCTAATTTGATAAACTTTTCAATGAAAACACTTTCAAAAACAAATTTGCATTTCTCAAATATGAAAATTTCATTTTAATCCCCCTTGGTTAAGAAAAAATTAAAAGTAAAGACACTAAGAAATTAAGAGTTTAAAAAACTCATAACTTTTTGATCCGAACTCGGATTTTTGATCCGTTTGAACCATTGGAAAGCTAATTCAATGTATTATGCAACTAAAATAGTTTTCAAAATTAATTTTGCATTTTTGAAAAATTTATTTAATTTTCCCTTGATAAAGAATTAGGTGAAAACCAAGTTGAACAATATATTCTTAGTACCACCTAGACTTGAACCAATACAATTAATTAAATGAGATTTACAAGATATAAAATAAATAAAAGTTACATTGTAGGGTCCCATAAATGTTTGCTTCCTTATTTTGCTCTTCCTTAACCTTGATTTGAATCAATTTGGAAATTTTGAATCTAGGGCCTACAAACTCAACACAAACACTTCCAAAGTATATTAGTAGCACACTAATTGTTTATTATCATGAAAACATGGGTTAAGACACCTAGGTCCAATAAACTCTCCCTTTTTTGATGATGACGACAAACAATTAATGGATGAGGAAAATTAAGTACAAGTGAAGTGTGCATTTTTTAGAAATTTTCTCCCTTAATGTACTCCCCCTTTCAAAAATAGTTTATGCCTGACTAAATAGAATTTGGAGAGCAAATAAGAGAGGCTTTGACTCAATGAATGCAATGTCATGAGTCCTAAGTGAATGATGATGCAAAGTTATTTTTATATAAAAAACAATTCAGAATATGTATCAAAGGATTACCAAGAAGCATCACATAAGTATACCTAAAACATGTATCCCATTGAATCATCATTTATATATCATGTTTAAAGCTTAAAATTTAGAATTATTTATCCACTTAGCTAATTCATCTACTAGCTATATATGGCATCATCAAAATACACTATAGAAGGAAAGATATACAAAAGTTATGGCATCATTCAAAGGTATACCTCCATGCCAAAAGATATAAGAACATATGGCAATATATAATAATTACAAGATCACTTCATATAATGGCAAACTTACAAGGTGCAATTATAAGACAAGGCATAGCTTATTGGATTTGAATCATATTATGAATACAACTATATTGTTTAGACACTCAAACCACCTATCTAGTGTATGCTCAATCTAGTGGTAGCATAAATAGCCATTCTCAAGACTAGCCTACAAAGAGCCAAGAAGACTTCAATACAAATTCACTAATTTCATTTACATAGGACTTGTAAAACCATCAAGAAGTCTATTCAAAGCAACAATAGAATTTTAGCAAATAACCTTCATAAAACAATCAAGGAGAATAATCTAAATTAATGAGGAATGGTATTATGATTATGTGGCAGCCAAAAATAGGAAAATAGTCATGTGAACAGTAATGTGAATAGTAAATCACATTCTTAAGCATCAAGGTTGTCAAGCATACCTAATTCTCTCTTAATGAAATTAAACCTTTATAGAGCTTTTCATCAATCGATTTTCCTTTTTCATCCTTGTCAAGTTTGGTGTTTGTGGTCAATGGAGTTCTACTTGGCTTGCTATTTAGCATTCCAAATCTCTTGATCAATTCTTTAGTGTACTTGGCTTGGTTGATGAAGATGCCATCCTTAGCTTGTTTGATTTGAAGCCCAAGGAAGAACTTGAGTTCTTCCATCATGCTCATCTCAAACTCACTTTTCATGGTATTAGCGAACTCTTTACACAAACACTCATTAGTAGCACCAAATATAATATCATCAACATATATTTGTACTAAAAGGATGTCATTTACATAATTTTTAACAAAAAGAGTTGTGTCAACTTTTCCTTTTGAAAAACCATTTTGCAAAAGAAAGTTACTGAGCCTTTCATACCAAGCTCTAGGAGCTTATTTCAAACCATGCAAGGCTTTAGTCAATTTAAAAACATAGTTTGGAAACTCATGATTTTCAAAACCAGGAGGTTACTCAACATATACCTTATCATCAATAAAACCATTTAGAAAGGCACTTTTAACATCCATTTGGAAAAGTTTAAAATTCATGTATGATGCATATACAAGCAAGATTCTAGTGGCTTCTAATCTAGCTACAGGGGCAAAGGTTTCATCATAGTCAATGCCCTCCTCTTTGGTTATAGCCTTTGGCTACTAACCTAGCTTTATTTCTAGTTATGTTTCCATCCTCATCTAATTTGTTTCTAAACACCCCTTTGGTGCCTATGGATGGATGGTACTGTGGCCTAGGAACTAAGGTCCAAACCTTATTCCTTTCAAACTGATTGAGCTCCTCTTGCATTGCAAGTACCCAACTTTTATCATTAATGGCCTCATTTATGCTCCTAGGTTCTATTTGAGAAATGAATGCAAGGTTATTACATATATTTCTAAGAGAGGATCTAGTTGTTACCCCTTTTGATGTATCACCAATGATTAGGTCTTTAGGATGATCCTTCTTGAATGTCCAATTTTTGGGTAGAACTTGTTGAACTTCTTGATATGGAGCTAGTTGACCTTGTTGCTTTTGAATCTCAACTTGATCAACTCCTAAGTTCTTCAAGGGATCTTCCATGTGTTGATCTTGAATTCCACTAGGTTGAGGATCTTCAAGAGTCAACTCATCAAGATTACCTACAACATTATCATCATAAGAAATATCCTTTCTAGGACCAAAGGGGTTAGCTTCATCAAATACAATATGCATTAACTCCTCAACAACTAAGATTCTCTTATTGAAGACTCTATATGCTTTACTAGATGTAGAGTACCCCAAGAAGATACCTTTATCAGTTTTGGAGCTAAATTTATCTAAATTATCTTTGGTATTCAAAATGAAGCATTTATAACCAAAAATTCTAAAATAACCTATTTTAGGTTTCTTGCCATTCTATAGCTCATAAGGGGTTTTCTTCAAAATAGGTCTAATCAAAACTCTATTTGAAACATAACAAGCCGTATTAATGGCTTCTACCCAAAAATAAGAAGGCAAATTATATTCATTTAACATAGTCCTCCCCATGTCTAAAAGAGTTCTATTTTTTCTCTCAACAATACCATTTTGTTGGGGAGTCCTAGGAGAAGAAAAATTGTGAGTGATCCCTAGTGAGTTACAAAACTTATTAAATTTCTCATTTTCAAATTCTCTATCATGATCACTCCTAATAGAAGATATTCGAAAACCTTTTTCATTTTGAACCCTTTTTGAAAATCTCTCAAAAATATCAAAACATTCATCCTTATGAGCAAGGAATGCAATCCAAGTATACATAGAGTAGTCATCAACAATCACCAAGGCATAATATGCACCACCTAAGCTAGCTACTCTAGTAGGACCAAAAAAATCCATATGCAACAATTGAAGGGGTCTAAAAGTAGATACCTTATGAATAGATTTAAAAGAGCTCTTGACTTGCTTACCCATTTGGCATGCATTACACACCATATCCTTTTGAAACTTGATCTTTGGTAGCCCATCAATTAGCTCATCCTTGTTCAAGTTTGCAAGAAGGTTCATGCTAGCATGTGCAAGCCTTTTTTATGCCAAGTCCAAGAGTCATCACTAATAGAAATAAAGCACTTGACATCTTTGTTAGATAAAGCATGCAAATCGATAACATAAATATTTTCAATTCTTTCACCAATAAACAATATTTTGTTATCACTCATCCTAGACACAAAGCAATATTTGGACTCAAAAATAACTCTATAGCCCTTATCACATAATTGACTAACACTAAGCAAATTATGTTTTAAACCATCAACCAAAAGCACTTTGTCAAGAATAGGGGAGTTTTCCTTACCAACCTTACCTATTTCCACAATTTTACCTTTACCATTATCACCAAAAGTCACTTGCCCACCTCCATCTTTCTTTTCAAGTGAAAGGAAGAGATTGACATTTCCGGTCATGTATCTTGAACATCCACTATCCAAGTACCACTTGCTTTCAAGCTTTGAGGATTTCAAGCACACCTACACATGATAATTCAATTTACTTTAGGTACCCAACTGTACTTGGGTCCTTGGGGGTTAGTAGTTCCATCATTAAAATTAAATATTCTACCATATCCAAGATGGATTTTCCTAATAGCACGCCTATAATTGGTATGACCAAACTTGCCACAATAGTGACAATAACCATTGAACCTTCTTATTCTTGGTCTATATGCATGAAAGTGTGAATATGGTCTCATGTGACCATTCTTTTTATGTCCATTATGTGAATGTGAGCATAAGGCATGGTGAGTGTGATGATAATTATGAAGCCTAGTAGCATGTCTCCTATAAAGGTTTGGCCTAGATGCAACTCTCCTAAATGTATATGTCCTACTTACATTTTATCTAGGAGCATATTGATGAAATAAAGTCTTTCTAGTTTCATTACCATAAGATTTCTTTGGCTCTTGTCCTTTGGGATTGGACACCTTTGGACTAGGCACTTGGGGACTCGGCTTATTAGAGATGGATGCTTTAACAAAGATGGTTTTGGAAGGAGATGCTTGGGTAAATTTACTATAGCCAAGTCCATACTTGATGCTAGGAGACCTTTGAGAGTCCAAAATTGCATCAAGTTTGTCCTTTCCTTTAGCAAATTTGGAAAGAGAAGTTTTTAGCTCAACAATTTCATTTTTCAACTTCTCATTTTCTAATGAAAGCTCATCTAAGGATTTTTGCACATTACTATCCAAAGGTCTATCAACCTTAGATGAGTTCTCATTCTCCTTCCTTAAACTAGCAAGCTCACTTTTCAAAAGTTTATTTCTCTTATTGCTTAATTCTAATTCATCATTCATAACTTTAAGAGCATTAACTAGTTCATCATAAGAAAATTCAACAACATCAACATTTAAAGTTACCTCATTGGAGCTTTCCTCCATTGCCATGAAGCATATTTGGGCAACTTGATCACTAATCTCCTCATCTTCGGAGTCACTTGTGTAACAACCAAAAAAAAAAAAAAAAGGGACTTTGGCATGTGACAGTGGGTTTCCACTGTCACTGCCAACTTTATAAAAAAAAAAAAAAGAGTTCAAAAAAAAAAGTCGGGAGGAGGACCCCCCCCCCCCCCCCCAATTTCTCTTCTCTCCTCTCCTTCCCTCTCTTCTTCTTCTTTCCTTCTTCGATGACCGGCCGATGACCTCCCAAGTGGCTCCCCAACCGTTCGGCGACCCTCCAACGATGGCCAGACCACCAGAAACGGCGGCAAGAGAGGGAGAAGAGAGAGAAAACGCGCACACAGTGGGCAGCGACTTTCCGGCGCGATTCCGGCTTCATCCGACGTCTGATCGAGGCGATTCAAGTGGCGTTGGAAAGCTTGTTCCGAGAGCTTTCTTTTGATACCCATTTTGCAGCAAATGGAGGTCGGATGAGTGAGATGTGGAGGAGAGAAGTTTCGGGTTTTTCAAGTTTTTTCGTCAGCTCTAGGATGATCCGACCGTTGGATCAACGATCCGAGACCATATATGGACTGCGGAAGAGGAGAGGAACACGATGGTATGATCAGACCAGACAAATGTCGCTGGCGGCCGGCCACCGTGCGCGGTGGTTCCGGCGGTGGCTTCGGTGGGCTTTGGAGATGATTCAACTTCCAGAGGCTTCCTCATAAATTTTTGAAATTTTTGAGACACAGATAAACTTTGGGTAAGACTATTTTCATTATTTCTCTATCTGTGGAGCATAAATACAGTGTTTCTTAAACAGAAAAAATTAGAGAAAAATTCTAAGAAAAATATATGATGAAAGTAAAATTATTTAGAAATATTATATGGTGTTAGTTGAATTTTTGAGTAAAATATTCATGGGTGATTAGAAAATTTCAATTCCTTTTGCAATAGCCTTACAATATTATTAAGGACCGCGGGGCAAAATTTTAGAATTTGTAGAGTTTGTTTGAGTAGATTTTTACAAAATGTCAATTATAGGGACTAAAACGTAATTTTTAAGGTGTTGAGTATTGCTTGATTTGGAGGGTCCAGGAGGGGCCATATAATGGTAATGAGATATGAGTTGAATTTAGAAGTGTTATTTGAGCCTTTTTGCAGGTTGGGTAGGTCCCAGTTATAGGGAAAACTCTGCCGAATTTTCGGCATTAATTAGGCTGTCTATTGCCTTTTTAGAGTTTTATCTTAACTTAGTACTAATAAATTTATAATTTAATTATTAGGTGATCGAGGTCAGCTATTTTTCTGCATCCAACAGCCACAATAGTCATCGGTGTATTGTGAGTAAAATATTAATTTTAACTGTAATTTCGATATTATTATATGTTCAAGCATGCCCATGCATCACTTATATGTAAATATCTATATAGTTAAACTCTAGGCACCTTTTATGTTGCATTCATAACTTTTAAGTGCCATGGATGTTGTTGTGGTAATTTGGAGCAGTGTGCGTGAGTTGGTGTGCGTGTGGTGTGGTGTTGGCTATTGACAAGACAGGTAGACACGACTTGAGATCTTCGTTGGGACCCGGTCCTTCAGGGTAGACACGGCTTGAGTTCTTCGCTGGGACCCCGATTTGATTTATTAAGCGAAAGTCCGGCTTGAGTTCTTCGCTGGCACAGGTTGGATTTAAGAGAGCTGTATAGGGGATCAGCTCCCATATATTATGATTGATATTACTGGGTGTGTGAGTGCTCCAAATTACCTTTTTGTTGTTATGATGTGAAAATTATTGCTGATGTTGCATTTCACTCTACAGGGTGCATTAGCTTTAGATAGTTATAGAGATTATGGTTAAAATTGATATTTTACTCTCTGAGTCGAACGCTCACTCCTGTTCACCATATTTTTCCAGGCTACAGGAGGAGACATTTTTCAGAATAACCTGTCCCTTTCCTCTCAGGTTATGAAAAGATTACTTAATTGTATTATTATTCTCCAAATTTGTAATTTAGGACTCCGCATGTACTAGTAGTAGCATTAATCTTGTCAGGGATTGCATGAACTTAAGTTTTTGTATTAACAAATGAAAAATTTTTATGAGTTTTAAATAGTTTGTAAATGGTATAATAGGGTTGAGCTGGGCTCCCCTAATTTAGTTTCTGATAATTACTGGGCTAAGTTGGCCCAAAATAAAATTACAACGGTTTAATTTAAATTATTTTATATGCATATTGGGCCTAAATTGTGGGCCTAGTCATGGGTTGAGGAATAGTTAGGCTTACTACGGGCCTTGGGGGCTTTAGGGTGGCCCAGGTCCTAGTGCCGGTCCGGCCCATAGGTTGGGTCGTGACAACTTGATTCATCCCATGTTGCTTTAAGTGCCTTCTTCTTGAACTTCTTAAAAGGCTTCTTCAATTTGGGACAATCCGTTCTAATGTGACCCGGCTTGTTGCATTCAAAGCATATGGGAGGATCCCTCTTGCTACTTTCTCCCTTGTTCTTCTTTAAGTTCCTCTTTGGGATGAACTTCTTGTTTTGGAAGAGCATCTTCCTTATTCTCCTTGTCATTAGTGCCAATTCTTCCTCATTAAACTCATCATCTTCATCACTTGAGTTTTCGGAAGATAATTTGAAGGCAATGGTCTTTTTGGCTTTGTTAGGTTCCTCCACTTGCTCTCTTTTGAGGGTCACCTCATAGTCAATGAGATTTTCGAAGAGCTCATCAAGTTGTACCTTGCTCAAGTCCTTGGAATCCTTGAGTGAAGTTACTTTGGGTAGCCACTTCTTAGGAAGACTTCTTAAAATCTTCTTTACTAGCTCCTTATTTGTGAATATCTTCCCAAGAGATTTAATTCCTCCTATAATCTCCACAAATCTATCATACATTTCACTTATGGTTTCATCTGACTTCATCTTGAATAATTCCTATTGGTAGATAAGGGAATCCATCTTATTCTCCTTTACTTGACTAGTACCCTCATGAGTAACCACTAAAGCATCCCAAATTTCTTTTGTAGTAGACTTCATACACACTTTATTATATTCACTTCTACTTAATGCATAAAATAGAACATGAATAGCCTTATCATTTAAAGCCACTCTTCTTTTCTCTTGCTCACTCCATTCGCCCTTAGGCTTAGCTACATGCACACCATTAACAATTTTAATTGGGATGAATGGCCCATTTTCTACAACATCCCACAAGTCAACCCTTTCTGATTTAAGGAAATAATACATCTTATTTTTCCAATACAAGAAGTTATTACCATCAAAGAAATGAGGTCTTACCACTGATTGACCTTTTTATGCATTGAGGGTTGCCATTGATCTTTACTCCAAGATGATTAAATCTTGTAGAATGGAGACTTGCTCTGATACCACTTGTTGTCCCTTGTAGCAACCCAAGAGGGGGGGAGGGTGTGAATTGGGTTCTAATTGCAAAATTAAATATTAAAAGAAATTTAAACACAAAGAAGAATAAAAGAAGAATGATAACACAAGAGATTTATAGAGGTTTGGCTATCCCAAGCTTGCGTCATCTCCTTAAGGCCCTTCTTGAGAGTTAACTCCACTAAAATTCTTCTTTGGATGAAGAATAAACCCCTTACAATCACTACAAAAGCAAACCCTTGCTCTTTTACAAATCCCTTTACACTTAAGAGCTATTTAAAGCTCTATCACACTTAAAATTACAATAAGTGCTCACAACAACCTTGAATGAACTCTCAGAATAAAGAATTTACAACTCAAATATCAAGTTCTCAACATTAACTATGGTAGCTCAAGTTCTAGAGAGAGAGAATGAAGAAAATCTTTAGAACGCAATAAATTGCCAAGAGATTGTTGTTGTCTAAACTTCTTTTCAGTAATAAATGGTGCCTATTTATAGTTTTTGTAAGAAAATAGCTGTTAGGGGTACATTAAATGCAAAACTAGTTGTTCAACCACCCAAAGTTCTATTTTATTGAATTACAAAAACCCAAGTTCGACTGCCAGAGTTATTTACTTCAGCTGCCAAAGGTTGAAGCTCCAAAAAAATAGCTTTTAAAAAGTCACTTTCAGCTGCCAAAGTTCCCACTTTCGGCTGCCGAAGTTCCCACTTTCGGCTGCCGAAGTGCTCTTTGGATAAAATAACTTTTAATGCTCAAAAACCATGATTTAAAGAATGAACTTCAGCAGCCGAACTTCCCACTTTCGGCTCCTGAAGTGCTCTCTGGACAGAAAATGTCAAAAGGACACTTAGGCTTCGAAAATTAAAAAATCTTAAAACCTTAACTGAAACTGAATCGATAAATTGAAAAATCAAACCAAAAAATCCAATTAAATCTAGTCAGTTTGGTTTTCCAATTAAAATCGTTGTGTGCTCACCCCTAACTTCTAGACTTTTAGGGTGTTATAAGTCTCTTTCTCTCCACCATTCTACACTTTCTTTTTCTTCCTCTTCATTCTTTTTTCTTCTTCTTCCCCTCATCCATGACATTGAGTTCAAGCTATAAGAAAGCTTAGGCAGATTGTCACAGAACATGCCATGGCAAAGAAGGTAATGCTAGATAATGGCATCATTAGGTATCTTCCTTGTTGCATATGGTTGCATTACAGAGGTTTGAGGGTCTACAAGTGAGGCAAATGGAGGATGATAAGGTGGAGTTCAGGGTAGAAGAAGTGGACCTCCGAATGGAAACTCAAATATGCCTATTGCCTTTGGTTTCTAATTCAATGTGTAGTGGTTCTTTATCATCGAGAGATGACACCATTGTTGAGTTCGATTTTGATAATGGAGGCAACTATGGGTCCTAAGAATTGGGCTTTGATCAGGAGAGTTGCTTGAAAAGGAAGATCAAAAGAGTGTACCTATTAATAGAGCAAAAGAGATTTGATGTGTATTTTCAATTTTGGTATATATTGTTTTGAGATATGAAGTGGAAAGATAGAGCTAAGACTGCAAAAACAACAAAAAATATGTTAATCCTGAACATTGATATGGTGTGAATACTTCCACCATTTCACCGATCCATAGGCAACTAGCATTGCAAAATATAGGAGTGCCAGTTTACTATGCAGGTTATTGGGTCTTTAGCAAATGAGATTCTTATGAATTTGGAAATTTAAAAAATTGAATAGTGACAAATGAATTTTGAGGGTTTTGGCAATTTATTAATATTGCTCAAATTTTCTTGGGTGAAATTCTAATTACAGCTCAATTTATTTTTTTTTTTCACATTTTCATCTTATCGAAAAATTTTATTTTGTTTGGAAAATTTGTGTTTTCTTAGTAAACAAATATTATTTTCCATGGTCCCCATAATTTAGTTAATAGAGAATTAATAGAATATTCGAAAAATGATTAAACTGAGTAAAAAATGTAAATGAAAGTGTTTATCTAACTAAAATTAAAAGGTGATGCGCTTTATTGACTATAAATTTTTGGGAAAAGTATAAAAAAAAAATACTTTTGTGCTTTGATACATAAGGGATCGTTGTTAAATTTTCATTAATTTGGTATCTTGTGTTTTGCTCTGTTAGTAAATGTGGTTCAAACAATTATTTATTATTAAATGATGATGATGATGTGGCAAACATGTGGTGCTTACATGGCTACATGTCAATGCCACATACACATAACTTCTGCCATGTATCGCCATGTTAGCATTACATGTTCGTCATGTCAGCGCCATTTAATTGTAACTAACGATTTGGATCATATTTATTAATATATAAAACTTAGGGTATCAAATTGACAAAAATTAAAACATGGTCCCTCATATATTAAATCGCAAAACTATATATATATATATATATATATATATATATTTTTTTTTTTTTCCTAAATTTTTTAAGAGTTTAATCGATTGTTTGAAAAAAATTAAAGAATTTATTTAGACCTTTGGCTTTTATTATTATTATTTCATTAGTTTGCAGGCTTAGGGAAAAGAGTATATTTGTAACTTTGACTTTTATGACAATTTTATTTCCTCGTTTGCTTTTATTTTTTTTCCTTACTCACTCAAAATGGATAGAAAATATTTTGAGAGTTAAAAAACAAAAAAGAAATTTCCATTATTTTATCATATTTTCTTTCTCTAATTACCATTAAAAAACGATAATTGCTAAAAAAATTATGTACTTTTCAAATTTTATAACTTTATCATATATTATAAAAATTATCAATTAAACTCTGAACTTTTAACTCTTATTAATTCTATCATATCGTTAACAAAACTATTATCTCATTAATGGAGAGCCACGTCAAATGCCACAGAAACGCCACATCAGCTATCACATCATGCCACGATAGGGTATAATTGGTAAGAGTTAAAAAAAATATATATATAGTTTAATTGGGAGTTTTTTTTAGTATGCGTTATAATTATAAAATATTCATAAGTAAGGTTTTTCTTTTTTGACAAATTTTCCAATTCATTTTAATTTGTACAAAATTTCAAATTACTTTTAAAAATTTGAGAGTAAATTAACAATTCAATTTGAATAAATTTGCTTGACTTGAAAATGATTTAACATGAAAATATAATAAAAAAGTGATAAAAGAAATAAAAATTAAAGGGGATACCTAAGATGACATGAATGACAATAATATTAAAAAATTTTATCCTTTAAATATTAATGCAAAATTAATTTTAAATATAATTAAATGATAAAAAATGATTCATATAACCAACTTTAATTAGTTTTAGAGACTTTATGGTTATCGTTATTGTATATATTTTAATTAATTATATATAACTTAACTTTATAATAAATATTTTTTAGTCTTTAAATTATATCAGAGATGACGATGTAAAGTACTCAAGAAAATTATCTATATAAAATATATTTATTATTAATAATTTGTATTTTAAAATTTATTAATTTTAAAAGAAATTATAAAATTTTTATAATTATACCTGTCCTAATTAAATTATCAATTAAATATATGTTTTTTTAACTTTTATTTATTATATTATTTTGTTGGTGTGACAGCAGCTGAGATTGTGTCTCCGTTAATGGAAAAATGATTTTATTAATGGTTGGATAGATTTAGCTAGGTTAAAAAGTTTGGAAAATAATTTTAAAATTTAAGATAAAATTACAAAAATTAAAAAGTTTAGCGACGTTCGAAAAAAAAAAAAAAAGTAACCGTCTCTTTTTCATTTGTTTTTCTTTCCATCCACCCCTCAAGCATTAGCGGTTTTGAAATAGAGACCAACTCAAAATAAAAGGGCAGGTATTTATGCAGGAAATCGCCGCAGGAAGAAAGAAGAAAGATATGGGAGGAGACGACAATTTCACAAGAACAAGAGTAAGAATCTACGTGGGAGGATTAGGGGAGAGCGTGACTACTGATGATTTGCAAAAAATTTTCTCAAAAATGGATGGTGAGATTGAATCTGTTGACATCATCAGGACCAAAGGCCGTGGCTTTGCCTACCTCGACTTTTTACCCTCTTCCCATAATTCCCTCTCCAAGCTCTTCAGCACTGTAAAACTCTCTCTTCTTTTCATTTGAATTAAAGTCCATTCGCTGATGATTCTTTCAGCTTTTCATTATTGGGTATTCGGTGTTTTACCATTTGGAGCGTTCCACTGTTATGTTTAGTTTTCTCTTTGTGCAATCTTTGCTTTCTGTATTGGTCTTGCAGCATGCCACTGTTAATCCTAAAATTGTTATTTGGCTTTCTCTAATCCTAAATTCTTCTTCTTCTTCTTCTTCTTCTTCTTCTTCTTCTTTTAAATTTAATTTAATTGGGTATTTGGTGTTTTACCATTTGGAGCATTCCACTGTTTATATTTAGTTCTCTTTGTGTATTCTTTGCTTTCTATATTGTATTGCAGCCTAAATTTGCCATGTGGCTTCTCTAATCATTTTTTATTTTGAGTTTTTTTTTCCTCCTTTATCTGGGAAATTAGAAAATTGTTTACTTTATAAAACTTCCTCTGTTTATGACCTGTGTCTCATTTTGGCATTCCATATTTGATTCATTTGGCTGCTATAATATACCCTGTGAATAATTGCCATTATGCAGTATAATGGTTGTGTCTGGAAGGGTGGGAGACTGAGACTTGAGAAGGCAAAAGAAAATTTTCTTGATCGATTGAAACGGGAATGGGCTGAAGATGCTCAGCTTGCTAGTGGTAAATATACTACTCATGTCAATGATGATGTAGGCAAGGAGTTGGAGTCATTGGAAAGGCCCAGGGAAGTACACAGTTCAAGAAAGAAGCAACTTAACATTTTTTTCCCGAGATTACAGAAGGTAACCATTAACAAAATTGGATGTGTCCCTCTCTCTCTTTTTTTATTATCTATAATTCTTTCCACTTCTGTTTGTATGCTTGTATTATCATGATGAGCACCTCAGCATACCATTGTTTTGCTTGCTTATTACTCAGTTTCTGCGCAGGTGAAATCACTACCATTCAGTGGAACTGGCAAGCACAAGTACAGTTTCAGGCGTGTTGAAGTTCCTTCTCTTCCTACACATTTTTGTGATTGTGAAGAGCATTCTGGTCCGCTCCATCATGCTGAAGAAAAGCAAATTCCTGTTCAGGAAGAAGAAGGGGGCGGGATGACTAAGGAAGAACTTGACGTGATGAATTCTGTGATGAATAAGCTCTTTGAGATGGAAAATATTTCAACCACTGCACATAGTGACATTGAACTGACCAAGGAAGAAGACTATTCCATGCAATTGACCAATGATCCACTACTTGATGAGAGTGACGGATATTCTACTGCAGATGAAGATAACCTCATAATTAATGTGGTGAGCCGAGGACAGGTAACATCCTTCACTGATCAGGCATATGTTAATGTAATTAATGGTGTTAAGTTTTTTAGGCATTGACTTGTATACTACTTCTCTTTAGAGTTTGAATTCCAACTCTGTTTGCTTTCTCAATGCCAAGGAGTCAAAATTAAATAAAAGGAAAGCTCCTAAAGATGGACCGACTGAGGATATGCTTGAAAAGCAGACTAGAAATCATGAAGAAAATAATGAAAACGAATATGAATCTGCCATTGCTAGAGGCAAGGGGAATTTGCAGGCTCATTTAAATGGGTCAGCAATTCTCCCAGGGGCTCAACTTATTGAACCACAATCAGGTGACAAACAATCAGCTCCCAAACTTTCATGGTCACAAAAGTCTTCATGGAAAGAACTTATTGGGGATAGGAGCAATAGTGCCATTAACATCTCGGGCATATTGCCTGGCATTTCATCTGATAAGAAAGAGCAATCCAAATCTGATGGTGTACCCAACTCCATTAACAGCAAGAACAAGAAATTATTGAGGCATGAAAATCAGAGAGTTCAGTCGGACAAAACTGAAGTAGAAGAGCTTGTGGAAGCTCAGCCTGCCAAAATGGATTCTTCTTCAAATAAGACAGGTAGAGGTTCTGCGTGGCTCCACAAAACTTCATGGACACAATTGGTCAATAGTAATAACGGCAGTTCATTCAGCATCACCCAAATCTTGCCAGGTGTTACTTTTGAAAAGCAAGAGCTTGCAAAACCTCATGGTGTAATAACCACTGATGCTAGAGATCATAAGAACAATAATACAATTGAAAAGGGTAAAAGTGAATCTTTTGTAGATGGTACTATGGATTTGCAGATTATAAGGGACTGTGATGTACAAAAAACTGTTGAACCTAGGCAGCTCCATGTTCTGGGGAGTGACAATGCTTCAGCATCAACAGAGAATAAACAAAATTCAGCTACAAAGCGACCACGTAAAGGAGATATTGTAATCGGTGAGACGTGCTCATTTATGAGGACTGATGCATCACTAAAAGAGTGGGCAAATGCAAAAGCAGCTCTGAGTGGATCACGCAATAGAACAAGCAAGGGGAAAAAGATGCTGACTTCCCATTAGTTTTTCTGCTAGCAAACAACCTTGTTGAATTAGAGCTGAATGGGTTTATTATACTGGAGGTAATGGATATTTAGGTTACCTCAACTATAGCATATAGTGATTTGCACTTTAGCTTTGATGACAGGAAAAGATTGTGCTAGTGATGGTAATGACAGATGAAAATGAACAAAGAATATTGTGGTCTGGTGGATCGAATGGTTCTCATGTGGGAAATCATAGATGTTGAAGCTGGTGGAATGGTTAACATGGTTTGCAATTAGTCTACTATCTATTAGAGGATTAAATTTTATTCTTGTACTTGGATTCAGCATGCTATTATTTTTAATTTTAAACAACATTCTCCTGTTTTATTATTTTTGTTTGTTCTATAAAGCCTTTCATGCTGTATCTTCTTCCTATCCCTTGTTCATTTCTTAATGTTTTCAGTCGGCTTTCAGATGTGATATCTTAGACACATTTACATAATTTTGCAAAGGCAACATCATTAATTTCTCTGTGAATTATTTTATCCTCTCTTAAATTTTGACTCATAATTGGTGACTTCATGAGTTGATTGTTAGATGAAGACATAATAGCAGACGAGGAAGGAGATGGCTGCTGTTCACATTTTGTATATACAATTTTGGAAGGATGGCTGTTCATCCACTAACTTTCGCAACAACTCTCCATTCTTCTCTACTCGTAGCTGCAACTCTTTTTGTGCCTGCGTAAAACCATATTTCAGGAAAAAAAAAAAGTGAGGAAAATTCAAGGGAAAATTACAAAAAGCATCATGTTTGATTTTAAGTTTGTGAGAAATAGATATCTGTGGTTGCATACCATTAGCACAGAGAGAGAGAGAGAGAGAGAGAGAGAGAGAGAGAGACCCACAGATAATCGCCATCTTCAATCGTCAGAAGCCCTTAGATCCACCACGCATAGCCTCCCCACCTTTGAACTAGCCTCCTAGCTTTAACAGCTCGCGGATAGGCATTGGCTTAATCACTACCACCCGCCAAAGGCCCTAGGACCCAACACGTACCTCCCCACCTTCAGTTGAGCTCGCCCAAAATAGCAGCTCGTGGGTTGGCGTATGTTTGAGGGTGACCCATACTTGACCCGCCTTTCATTTAATTTTTAATTTTTTTAATTTTATTTCAAATGAAAAAAAAAATTAAAATTGAATTATTTGTAATTAAATATTTATGTGATGTCATCGGAATTTAATGGTATTAATAGAAAAGACTCACTTTGCTAGCACATTGTCCTTTTTGTCACAAAATTAACCTCAAGCCTTACTTGAAAAAGGCACGATACTATAGGACACTTTGTTTATAATTTTCTCTGATGCAATTTGGAGTTTGGACTCAACTGTGTTAGTTAAAGAATTAAAATATGGTCTATTTCACGTTCCTTTTGAGAAAAATAACTTCTTAAATATGTTAATTAGATTTTACTAAAAATTAATTTTAAATTTAATTTGATATATTTTAGTAAAAGTACTCTAAAATAGTTAAATATTTTTTTCCACAGCATTTAAAAAATCTACTCTTAGATACTTTTTTTAGGGGTTTGAACTTAGATTTAGATTTAAAAAAAAAAAAAAAAAATAAATAATATCCAAAGATTTTTAACTAAGACCTTCATAGACCTTTCTTACTAAGTTAAGATAATTTTTTGGCTTTATCCTAAATAATTGGTACTAATAATTGACCTCTTAATGCGCCTCATGAAGTCCTCCATGCTTAAAATGAACACTATCAGCTTTGTCATCTGCAAACTATCATATTTTTCTTGCAATCCAAGTCATTGGCATGGGCTATAAAAAATTAAAGAAGATATTCTCCCTTTCTTATGAGAGAGGGCTGCCCAATTGATGGGGAATTGTGAGCATACAATTTGTGAATGAAAAAATATTTATTGTTATATTTTTTTATTATAATTTTTTTTTGTGACATAAAATTTTTGTCAAAGTATTTTAAATTTTACTCTTCATTTATCATGAGATTATTTTCATAAAAATGATAATTTTAACGATAGAATTAAAATACTCACATAATTTATTTATAATAAACTATTAGTTCGGAATCTATATGAATAGGAATGTTAGTGAAGTGGATCCAATTAAATAAAGATAAATTTTAAAGGGCATTGTTTTTAGAATTATTTAATATGGATGTATAAAAAAAGAGAAAATGAAGAGGTATGTGAAGCAATAACTTGACCATATTGGGTTGGAGATTCTTCTGATCTACCAACCGGGATCTCACTATTGGATTAGTTTTCCTATCATCTTGGCACATAAATTCACAGTCCCATTTTTAGGGTAAACCTCACATATTGTTTCTAAATTTATAGGATTGCAACAGTGCCGTATCTAAACTTTAAATATTAATTTTAATAATAGTAAAGCCCTATTTATCTTTAGTAGGTGACACTGCCAACACGTCAAGAGCTTTCTCTCTCATCTCATTTCTCTCTCCTCCACATCACTTAAGCTCTAACACTCCTCTCTCCTCTCTTCTCCACTTCTCATAAGCATTATCTCACCTCTCTGATACTCCTCCGCATAAATTTTCCCTTGATGTCCATTTCTCTTCGTTGTTGAAGATCCAAACTCACTGTGTGAAGCAAGCATATGATTTATCTTCTCCAGCCCAATCGAGGTGAAGGAGCTGAAGATGTTGTAGTATTGTAGTTGAAGGTTGTCATTAAATGGCATTCCTCTTTGCAAATGTGATGAAGAAGTGAAAATTACAACTTCATATACAAATGCACATCTCAAAAGAAGGATATATGGACATGCAAGAACTATGGGGTAAGGGAAAATCATTTTTTTATTGTATGTGAGATTTTGAAGAAATTGTAGATTTTTGTTTTTCTGGAGTTGTGGAAGAAAATAATATGGAAGCAAGAACTATGGGGTGAGAGAATATAATTCCTTTTGTGTTTTTATTGTTTGGGTTATTGATCTAAAGTGGATTGAGGAAGGAGATATTGGTGATATATTTTTTTTAATTTATTTGGATGTGGAAGAAGATGTGCATAATTTTTTATGTTTCTCTTATGCTTTGATTTTTTGTTGCAAACAAGCAATTGTTGTAATTTCTTTGATTGGTTTGATCCAAAGTTTTCAAAACAAGCTAATATTGTAATTGTTGGCCTCTTAAATTGAATTGAAAGGGTAGAGAAGTAAAAAGGAAGAAGATGGAGAGAGTTTGTTATCAGTGAAAATAGATTATGGCTTGTGTACTTTATTTTGTTTTGGGGAAGAATGTTTTTGGTTTAAATGATGAAGTAGAGAGTTTGGTCACAGAATAAGATTAGAGGCTGTGTTTTTTGATTTGATGTACCTTTCATTCAATGTCCCTAAACTTATGTTTCTATAACAGTACCATCCATAAACTTATGAATGTGTATTAGCATTGTCCCCAAACTTATGAATATATGTAATAGAAAAGTTCCTAAACTTTTGGCAATAATGGGCATTGGTCCTTTGTTGGATTTAGGCTTTATTGTAAGGCATTTTGGTTATTATGAATGTTGCGGTCCATGGAAATTAATTGTGAGTATGGACCTACACAGAGAACAAATAGTTCAGAGGTCCAATGGGTATAAGGACCCTGCGATGCTCAAGTTAGAATTGGTATGGGAGAAATATGTAAGATTGATAAGAGAGAAAGACATACCTAGCTATGAAAGATGTAATGCCTTTATATAGGCATTAGATGGTGGTTAGCACCTATTTAGGTGGCATTCTGTTAAAAGTAGGATTGTAAATCCCAAAAGGATAGGAATTGTCATCTTTGACCAAGATTTTTCCATTTTATATGAGGCATGTATTTGGACGGCCATATGTCTGGATGAGCCATCTATTTGGATGAGCAATAAGGAGGATGAGCCATCCATCTAGATGAACAATATGGTTGATGAGCCATCTATTTTGGTTGAGCAACGTGGCGAATGAGCTATCTATTCTTGATAAGCAGTATGGGGAATGAGCCATATATTCTTGATAAGCAATATGGCGAATAAGCCATCTATTCTGACCGAACCATATATGGCCAAATAATGTGTAGTCGAACTATCTTCTGACCGAATCATATATAGTCGAAAAATATATGGCCAAATTATTTTCTAGCAGAATAATGTGTGGTCGAACTATCTTCTGGCCAAACTATGTGTGGCCAAACAATATGTGGCTAAATCATCGTCTAGCCAAACCATATATGTTTGAACAATGTATGGTTTAACTATCTTCTGATCGAATAATATGTGGCTGAATAATGTGTAACCGAACTATCTTCTAGCCGAATCATATGTTACTGAACAATGCAGCTGAATAATTTTTTAGTAGAATAATGTGGCCGAATCACTAATATGATTTGGCCTATAAGCTATCCAAGAATCTGAGTTATTGGCGATATATATATATATATATATATATATATCAATGAATGAATTGTAAACCCTACTAGTGAGCAATGGAAATCAATAACTTGAATTTCATTAATTGTTCTGAACGTGTAATATTGTAATTCCATCCCCGAACTACAATTAGTATCATAAAACCGTCCCAACATTAATTTTAGTAACAATAAGGCTCTATTTACTTTCAGCAGGTATTAGGCAGTTTTCTGGTTTCTATCTAACATGGCAATGCCAATGAGGCAAGAGCCTTGTCTCTCATGTTGCTTCTTTCTCCTCCATGTCTCATAAAGCTTTCTCTTTATATTTCTCTTTCCTCTTTTATATGCGGGGCATTACTCTTCTCCCTCTCTCTTTCTTTTTATTTCAATTTTTCTTTCTCCATTTCTCTCTGTTTTGACTCACTCTAAACGCTGGTGAGAGCCGCAGTTCCGTTATACAGCGAGAAAGGAATTTTTACTTCACAAATAAATTTATAATCATGAAATGATTTTTTTTTTAAATGAAAAATATTAATATCTTATGAAAAAAGCATAATGACAATATTTTTTTTCCAAATTTTTAATATTATCAATTTAATTTTTAATCTTCAAAATTTATTTTATTAGTAATCAAATTATTTGGCATATAATTGATATGATGTGATAATTGATAAAAAAAAACTTTATTAATAAGAAAAATATTGTTAATTAAAATATGTTTATATATTTTGTCAAACGTAAGCTCAACCCGAAAAGGCCTCTCAACTTTTCCATTCAGCCATTTTTCCATTTATATATATATATTTTTATTGATTTAATTTTAATTAAAAACAACCAATCCCAGCTAATTTAGAATTAATTATTAGTTATATTCAATTAAATTTCATATTTTTACCCTCATAGAATCACTTCAATACCCTAAACTAAAATTCATTGATTCCATTATTATGTTAGTTCATCATTAATTGGATTATAATTTACTCCTAATTTAAAAAGAAGACGGTCAATTCCAATCCATTTCTGAAATGATCCATGTCAAACTCAAATGGAATCATATGAAGTCTGTTATAGAATTTCAGCAATACACGTCTGCTTTATAACGGTAACCAACCAAGCATTTGCCTCCTCCATCTTACGTTCCATTACATGGGAAAAAAATCAGTTGCTAACAAGTAAGAATAGATAGTGTTACAATCCCATTGTGGTAGGCCATTCTGGCCCCACTTTCTACCGATCTTTGAGTTCCTGCTCAAACTGAAGCAATTTTTCACGGACAGGATGCAGAAACATCTTCAGATCCAGGTTGATCTGAAAGTTATCTTGCTGTGGAAGATTCTTGTCATCACTAAGCTGCACTTGCAGCTGCAATATCAAAAACAAAAAGATGCAAACTTATGTTACTTTTTGCTTGATATAAGCGGTGCATGTAAGGGGTTATGTTTTTTTAACCAAATAATTCCTATCTGTGTTTTGAAGTGATGAAATGATAGCTAGTGCAGACTAACAGAAATTACCATAATGAAGACACTGTTATCTATTTAATTTGAACAATGAGATTAAAATTTGAATTAGCTATTCAATTCAATTGATAGAAGCATGGAAACAAACGAGGAAGCAGGCAGGCCAAGAGCACCTAAAGGCTGGCATGTGTATTCCAGAAGGCACAAGAAGATTCCAAGAGGGACAGAAAGGGAAATGGCCAGAATTCTGTTAAGTAACTAACTAAAGGTGAAGGCAAAGGGATGGTTTCTCTTGAGAAGACAGCATCAGGAAAAAAGTATACATAGGTGTAGTGTCTAGTGCAAAGGTCATAGCAAAGAAAGTGTAATTTCCAGCTGTTTAGGCTTGGGACAGAGTAAGTTACTCTGTGGGAAAGTTCTCTTGAGAGTCTTTCCTTTTTTATATGGTTGCTGTAATTGAAACTCTTGCAATTAGGTACTTGGTTGAGCAGATCCATTAATGAAAATTGCAGAGTTTCTTCTATTTTCTGAGTCTTGTTGCTTGTGTTGAGTTTATTGATATTAGACTGAGTTTCCTAACTCTATCAATTGGTCTGACCTGCAACCCGCATGCCTAGCACTCGCATAGAGTCCTGCCTGGATTCGATAGAGAGGAATCTCTCTTCATTGGAAGATAACATCTCCAAGTTATCTGGAGACAATGAACAGATTTGTTCCGAGTTTGTCACAACTAAAACCTACTCACCACAAAGCTTGTGGTAAATGCAGTCTGGAAGACGGTGATCTCACCTCTTATACACCATCCACTACTGACCAGGTGGTTGAAGGCTCCTCTTCTCACATTCCTCAACCTCAGGTTACTGCCGACTCTTCTTCCGATACGAGCAAGCAAATTACTCTTCCTTCAATGGATCTGACCCACTAGGATGGTTGGCTCAGAGGAACAGTATTTTGAAATTGATGGGACCAAACCAGAGCTCAAACTCGCTACAGCATTTATCTGCATGGACGGCAGTGCACTTCATTGGCCGCGATGGTTATGACAGTGTATTCCGGACTTATCTTGTAAGAAGTTTTCCATGGAGCTCGTCAGCTGCTATGGCTCGGACATGATGGCCAGTCCTTTTGAACGCCTTGAGGCAATGCGACAAATTGGAACCGTAGATTATATCGATGATTTTGTTGCAAAGGCAGCCCAAGTTCCTAATCTCTCAAACCATCAATATGTGGGCAATTTTCTGAATGGGTTGCATGAGGAACTTCAAATCCGTCTTCAAAATGATGCTACGGACATCTGCCATAATATGTCCATAGCTCAGGAAATCGAGCGCAAGATCATTCTCACAGGCGGCTATCATCCTCTCCAATCTAGTATCGATCACTGCAAACAACAGTTAAGTGGGCTTAAGGGTAAACTTAAATATTTAGGCCCAGTTAGCTCTTATGCCTCAACATCTCGGCCCATCTCTTCTAAATCTGAAGCAGTGTCCTCTCCAACACCTCTCAAAGCAACAATGATGCCATCTACGATGTCTTCTTCATCCCACAATTCCACTTTTCCAGTAAAGTCCAAGGAAACCAGGCTTTATTCTAACAAAGAGTATCAGGAATTGCGTGTAAAGGCCCTTTGTTTTCACTGGAAGCAATCTTATTCCCCTTTGCATGATTGTCCTAAAAAAGCTCTTCGGATGCTAATTGCAAGGGAAGATGATTTGGGCGTTGATACAAGAGATTTAGCCTTGGTAGAGTGTGCTGACCCAGCTAGCAGTAATCCTGGGTTACTGGAGACGCATTTTACTAAGATGGAACTTCCTTTATTCTCAGTAGGCGGTATATCTTGCCCAAAAACTATGAAGCTCGTAGCTACAGTGGCCAATCAATCTATGATTGTAATGATTGATAGTGGCGCTAGCCACTACTTTGTCTCAGACCGCCTTATTCAACAGCTCTCTCTCTCTCTTTAGAGCCTACAACGTCTTTTGCCGTTCGCCTTGGTGATGGTCCATGCCAATTCTCTTTTGGCTTATGCCCTCGGTTACCCATCAATTTGGGGGTTTCTCACTATTACGCCAGACTTTTTTGTTTTTCCTCTAGGCGGTATTGATATTATTTTAGGCATCTCTTGGTAAGAGACACTAGGAGAGGTCAAGGTTAATTGGCAAACCCTTCACATGTCCTTCTCTGTTGGAAATGCAGTAGTCTCTCTTCAAGGCGACTCTTCCTTGCATGGGTCCCCTATTTCCTTGAATTCTCTTCTGAAAATTCATGACGTAAATTATTGTGCTCTTTTGTGGAATTGTTCTGCTATGTCTACTGCGACTCCACCACCTACTGCACTCACTTCTGATCAATAGGCTAAATTACATGCTCTTTTATAGAATTATCAACATGTATTCAATGACATTACTTCTCTACCTCCTTCCCGAGCATTGAAACACTCCATTCCACCTCAACCGGGAACAGGAGCAATTTCCGTCAGGCCTTATCACTATGGTCACAGTAAAAAAAAAATGAAATTAAGCATCTAGTAAAGGAAATGTTAGCCGCTGGAATTATTCGACCTGGTAACAGTCCTTTTTCAAGCCCAGTATTATTCGTTTAAAAGAAAGATGGTAGCTGGAGCTTTTGCGTCGACTATCGGCAATTAAATCGAGCCATCGTTCCCGATAAGTATCCAATTCCTGTTATCCAAGAACTTTTGGATGAACTACATGGGTCTTGTTTTTTTATCTAAAATTGACCTTCGTGTAGGATCCCATCAAATTCGGGTAACGGAAGTAGACATTCTGAAAACGGCATTTCAGACACATTCCGGTCATTATGAATTTTTAGTCATGCCTTTCGGTTTGACTAATGCGCTGGCAACTTTTCAGGCAACCATGAATGATATATTCCAGCCCTACTTCGCCGTTTTGTCTTGGTTTTCTTTGACGAAATCCTAGTCTATAATAAGTCTTGGCAAGAGCATCTTCAACATCTTGAAACGGTTTTACATGCTCACCGACATCATCACTTTACTACCAATCACAAGAAGTGCTCCTTTGGGCATTCATCCATCGAGTATTTAAGTCATATAATTTCTAAAGAAGGTGTTGCAATGGATCCTTCTAAGATATCGGCTATTTTACAGTGGCCTATTCCCAAGACAGTAAAAGGCATTCAGGGTTTTCTTGGCTTAACGGGTTATTACTGCCGTTTCATTCACAAGTATGGCCTTCTTGCATAACCGCTCATAGTTTTAACTACTAAGGATGCTCAAATCCATTTTCACTGGCCAGCATCAACCCAATCTGCCTTTGATAATTTGAAACAGATAATGGTCTCTACTCCTGTCTTGTCTATGCCCAATTTTGATCTACCTTTTGTCATTGAGTGTGATGCCTCGAGCAAAGGGGTGGGTGCGGTATTAATGCAAGAGGACAACCTGTGGCTTACTTTAGTAAAGCTCTCTCACACAAAACTCTTTCTAACTCGGCATATGAAAAAGAGTTGATGGCCTTGGTTATGGCTGTTCACCACTGGCGACCATACCTTTTGGGTCATAAATTTGCGGTTCGTATAGATCAAATAAGCTTAAGACACTTGCTGGAACAACGAATTGTAACTCCAACATAGCAACAGTGGATTTTGAAGTTATTGAGATATTCTTTCATGGTCCAGTACAAACCAGGGCGCATCAATGGCATTGCTGATGCTCTTTCTCTGTGCCGTACCGACAAGGATTTTGAACTTACTGCCATTTGTCATCCTCAGTGGTTGGATTTAGAGGATATTAAGGAGGCTGTCCAGAATGATTCTTATCATCGAGCCATTATTTACAAACCAATTTAGCCTATTCTCTTATACCTTTTCTACAAAGGATGATTGGTTTTGCCCAAAAATTCCCCCTGGGTCTCTCACCTAATTTCTGAGTTTCACTCAACTCCAACAGGCGACCATTCAGGTGCTTTTCGCACTTGCCGTCGTTTGGCTTCTAGACTTTACTGGAGAGGTATGATGAAGTGGGTCCAACACTTTGTTGCTTCATATTTAAGCTGCCAGAAACATAAGTATGAATCTCTTAGTCCTGCTAGTCTTCTCCAGCCTTTGCCAATTCCAAAAAATGTGTAGGAAGATATCTCTCTGGATTTCATTGCAAGACTTCCTAAATCTCATGGCATGGACTCCATCCTGGTGGCGGTAGATCTGTCATGCAAATATGCTCACTTCTTGCTTCTCCAATACCCTTACACTGCTCGGGGTAGCAGATTTGTTTATTCACGAGATTGTTCGCCTTCATGGAATACCAACTTCAATCATCAGTGATAGAGACCCTATTTTCATTAGTAATTTTTGGTCTGAACTTTTCTCAATACGGGTACCAAATTGAATTTAAGCTCTGCATATCACCCATAGAAGGATGGCCAAACGGAAGTCCTCAACAGAAGTGTGGAGCAATATTTGCGTTGTTTTGCTTCTGAGCAACCTCGCTCTTGGTCCCGTTGGATCCCTTGGGCAGAATACTGGTATAACACTAGTTATCATGGAGCTGCTAAACATTCTCCATTTGAAATTGTCTATGACCCACCTCCACCTTCTATTCCCAAATTTTTACCTAGAGAAATTCATGTTGAGGCTGTTGCTCAAGCACTAAAGAACAGAGATGAAATGTTGCATCAGTTAAAAACCAATCTCCACAGGGCTCAGTAGCAGATGATCCATCAACATAATAAACATCGCCGAGATGTGGAGTTCCAAGTGGGTAATAAAGTTTTCCTTAAGCTACGAGCCTATCGACAACACTTGGTGTCCTGTACTAATCAAAACTTGCTGCTCAATACTATGGCCCTTTTACAATTATAGCTCGACTTGGTCCAATTGCCTACCATCTTATCTTGCCCTCCTCTTCCAAAGTCCACCGCGTGTTTCATGTTTCTCAATTGAAGAAAGCAATTGGAGATCATCCAGTCATTGCTTATCTGCCCCCCTGAATTAGTTGCTGATGATGCAGCTCCAGTTTTTCCTCAAACTGTTTTAGACAGACACTCTGTTAAATGGGTACCAGTATTATTAAACGCGCTCCGAGGCGCCAGGCGAGGCGAGGCAACCCTCTAGCGCCTCGCCTGGCTCCGCCTGGCCTGGGTTGATGAGGCCACCGCCTGGGAGAGAGAGGCGCAGGGCGTGACGCAAGGGAGGCGACGCCTCTGTTACACAATTTTTTTTTTTTTATTCATTCTTTAAACTGCAAGAATTAAAAACCCTAAAGAGGAGACTCTCATTTCAACCCATGACTCCACGGCTGCTTGAAAAAGGGAAAGAAGAACAACCCAACGAGTAAGGTATATCTCTCTCTCTCATCCTTCCTCTCTTTCTCTCCTCTGCTTCTTCCTTCCTCTCTCTCCTCTCCTCTCTTCTTCAATTCTTCCCTTCTCTCAAGTCTGTCACAACACCCAAGTTTTTCTTTTTTTCTTTTTAACTTTTTTTTTCTCCTCTCCTCCTCCTTTTCTCTTCTTCTATTCTTTCTTCTCTCACAGTCATGCCATTTTTAATCTAACTACAACACTTATTTTCCTGCGTTCTTTTTGCCTTTTTACTTTGTTTTTTTCTCCCTTCTCTTCTCTCCTCCTTCTCTCTTCTCCTATGCTTTCTTCTCTCACAGTCACGCTATTTTTAATTACCCAGCAGCAGCAGCTTTTTTTTCTTTTTTAATTTATTGTTTCATTGATTATTATATGGACATTGTGATATGTATTTTTAGATGGATATTGTCAATTTTGATATGCTTTTTATTAAATGAGTATTGTGATATGTTAGATTGAGGTGTGTATTTGCAAATGATTATTTAATTTTGAAATTAGGTCCTATTAATTGGAGACTTGGAGCATGAGTAATTGTCAATTGTAATATGTTTTTTTATTAAATGGGTATTGTAATATGTTAGATTGAGGTGTGTTATGTATTTGCAAATGGTTACTTATTTTTAAATAGGTAATGTTCTATTAATTGGAGGTGTGATATGCTTTTTAATATGCTTTTTTACTTCTTAAACTAGTTAAAAGGTATGAATTTTTATATTAAGAGCATATATATATATATATATATATATATATATATATATATATATATATATAATTTAGGCAATTTAGGTTATAGCGTCTCGCTTCAAAAAGGCCATCGCCTCACCTCTTGTCTCTCGCCTAAGGCCATAGGGTAGCCTATCGTCTTAGTGTCGCCTTTCGCCTTAATAACACTGATGGGCACCAAGCTCCACAGGTCTTCATCCAATGGCAAGGCAAGTCCACTGAAGAAGCAACTTCAATGGACACCAGAGACATATGGGGTCAATTTCCATCTTTCAGTCTTGAGGACAAGACTGTTCCTTTAGAGGGTGGCAATAATAGGAGCATGGAAACAAACAAGGAAGCAGGTTGGGGAAAAGCACCTAAAGGCTGGTGTGTGTATTCCAAGAGGCACAAGAAGATTCCAGGAGGGGCAGAAAGCGAAATGGCCAGAATTCTATTATGTAACTAACTAAAGGTGAAGGCAAAAGGATGGTTTCCCATGAGATAACATCAGGAAAAAACTATAAATAGATGTAGTGGCTACTGCAAAGGTCACGGGAAAAAAAGTGTAATTTCCAGCTGTTTAGGCTTGACGCAGAGTAAGTTACTCTGTGGCAAAGTTCTCTTGAGAGTCTTTCTTTTTTCATAAGGTTGCTCGAATTGAAACTCTTGTAATTAGTTACTTGGTTGAGCAGATCCATTAATGAAAATTGCAGAGTTTCTTCTATTTTCTGATCATTGTTGCTTGTTTTGATTTTATTGATATTAAACTGAGATTCCTAACTCTTCATCAACTAAAGCTTAATCCCAAATTGGTCAGAGTAGGACTATATTGATCTTTTTCCTCCATGCCACCCAGTTATTGCCACTTCAAAAAGATCTTGGGCTATGTCCATCTTAACATCAAACATGTATACAGCAGGCAGTGTAGCATTTTCCTTCGAGTTTTGTGCTTCCAAATTAACACACGAAGACATATTTAACCATATCAATACAAAAATCAGAAATAGGATAATAATTGTTTACAAACATTTAAAAAATTGCACTACTTTTTTACTTTTGAAATTATTGAAGTTAGAGAAAAGAGAAGCCCCATTTCCAAGCCTATGGTACTTTCATTGTATCTCTATTAAGCAATGCAATTTTTTAAGCTACCAACTAAAAACTTCTCATTTTCCTAAAAGCTTTTGTCATTAAATAAATCCTTGATATCCTTAAATTGGAAAGTTCGTGAACTCAATAATACACAATTGAAGAATAGTGACCCAATAGTCGAATCTCAAAAAGTTTTCAGGGCTCAAAAATGGTTTTTTCCTAAAGTATTTGATTTCACAAGATGAGTTATTTAATCCCCTTTGCATAGCACTTAAATATATGTTTAATGAAATTAGTAAAAAGGTGAAGTTAAAGATGGTAATGAATGAAACTTCATGGTATTAAAGGGACAAACAAATTCTTTGGTTCTTTAAACAGGATAAACTGGAGAAAAAGATACATAAAACAAATGCTACATATTTTGGAGAAAATATCTCCTAAATGAATAGGTACATCCTTCTAACACATGGCCAATTCAGTTCAAAGAATTTTGAGTAGTGATTTGTGAGATAATGGGGGAATCAAGCAAATTCCCATGTAATTAGGCCCTTTTTCACTTTATTACCATATGGCTTTTAACATAAAACATTGACTTTGCTTGATTGGCATAGCTAGTTGATACATTAAAACCAATAAAAATATAAAATTAAAACACTAAGAACCCACAAATTCTGCAATTTCATTCCCGAGGGAAATAAATCCCACTTCTAAAATGTTTAAGCAATAATTTCTAAATATGAAATTCCCTTGATTTTTAACTACTCACTCAAATTAGCCAAAATTCATATCTCAATATGGTTTGATCAATTTTCTCCATTTTCCTTGATTTGAGGCTATACTTTCAAAAAGGTCCATGGGTGCTAAATGCTTCTTGACAATTTCATCCAAGTTATCTCTCATATACCTTTACCTTTATTCACGGATAGTTCAAAATGGGTAAATCTTCCAAACGAATACAATTGCTGGTTTACATATTTATGAACTTTTTTTCATTTTGTTTTGAAGCTACTTCAGAAAAAATAATGGTCCCCCGTCCCCCTCTTCCCTTATTTTTTGAGAGAGAGAATAAATTGATTTATTGACTTTAAAGTGGATGATGGAGAAAAAAATCATTGGATGGGGTAAGACCAAAGGAAAAGCCACAGTGGCAAATCATAGACAAGCCTATATACATAAAATTCTCTCTATAGTCATTCTAAATTTGAGGAAGGACCTACATTGATTACTTTCTGTAATTCATTTTTGTACCTCTAAGCATTCAAATGGAAATAGAAAACACACCTGCAAGTCTTCTAGCTCTCCAAAAGAAAACTCTGGGACATCAATATGAGCCTTGACCATCTTTTTCTCCTCTTTGACAATCCACTCACCTATTCCAATTAACACCGTAATTTAAACAGTGAAAATTTAATATATAAAGATGAGTGGGAAACTAAACTAGACTACTCTAAGTTACCTTTGATTTTCAATGTCAACTCGTAAGTATAACCAACTCGTTTCTTGTTTCTGACAGTCACCAAAAATGCCTGCTCACCCAGAGAAAAAAAATCCATCAGTAAGCTACCAAATTGAGCATATATTCGAATATCACAGATAGCTAAAATCATATAATATAAAATCAAAGAAAAACAGCGTCACAAATTGGTTAGGGCTGATATGTTAAGATGATTGGGATAATGTAAAGCAGAAATGCCTAGTGTCGAAGAGAAAATGTTTCTCACAGATTCACTTTTGCCTTTTTCCGCTGTAGACAAGTTATAATCAGTTCACTAGATAAACCAACAAACAAGTTGTGATTGAACAAGGACTTAGTCCCTAAAATGAATAAATTAACATATAATAGCACACAAACAAGATAATCAGAACACAGAGATCAAAACAGCACTACCAAATATGTAAACTCTGGTCAACTATAACATATGTGAAATGATAGTGACAAGAACTGACATCACCAAAACATTTGGACACTTCTGCTATTTCTGCTTTGCCACTGGAGAACTCCAAGGAGCCAACTGACATAAGCAGCTCCTGCAATAGAGAATAATTGTAAGGAAAAACCCAACCCATCCAATACCCATCAAAATGTAATTAATAATAGTAAAAAAAAGAGGAAAAAATGGCTTACTGGTTTTTGGAGATACAGACCTTTATCCTATCGGTTGCCCATTTATTAAGGCTTTTCTCTTCCCAAGTTCCAGCCTGAAGGGGCATACAATCAATACAAACGCCATACCAAACCAGAAAACAATAAGAAGAAAAGGAAGATACCAATGCGCTTTGGCTCAAAGGGTACAGGGGAGCTCAAATGTAAATTGAAAAAATTGAAGATGAGAAGAAATAAATACCCGGTTCCAAAGGGAACCCAGTGTGGGGGGCTGAGATTGGGAGGAAATTATATCATTTTGGGAAAGTTTCTTAGGAAGAGGAAGAGGGGCTGCATCCGCCATGGCTTCCCTCACCCAATAGGTATAAGATGCACCCTGAGAGGGGTGTTTCTCCTCCGACATTGCTGTTACATTCTTGTCCTCCTCCATGGATGTGGATCTTGAGCCAAATAATTTATTTTTAGTACCAAATGGAATTCTTCACTTTGTTTTCACCTTTCTTGCCTCCAAACAAAAAGGGGTCGCCCGGCTGCGGAGTACGCGCTAACGTTGACCCGCTTTATTAAAATTTTATTTTATTTTAATTTAATTTAATTTAATAAAAAATATATGAGTAAGTCTCAAACACTCTAAATGTATATACTTAATTAATTTATACATATTACTTTATAATTAAATTTTTATTGATTAAATATACATAAAATTTTTCATGTAATATTATTTCGTTGACCATATTTACTATTTATGGTACAGTAACTTTTATTTTGGCAAATATTATAAATACTTCAATTTTTAAGCCTTCTTTTTCCTTTTTTGGCAGATGTTGTATATACTTCAATTTTCAAGCCTTCTTTTTCTTTTGTTTGTCCCATGAAAAAATAAAAAAAAAAATCAATTACTATGCAACTACTATGTTCCACTACCTAAATCCGCTCTATATGTCATTTTGTTCTTAAGCTTTTTGATCATTTTCTATGCATCATGTGTGGAAATTCTTCTCTTTATGCATGCGTGTGAGATGCTCTTTCCCGATTGCAACATGCTTTTGTACCATCCCTCTTTTTGCACTTCTTTTGTTTCCATAAAATATTTTCTTCTCAAGCTATCCCATTTGCAACCATGCTTTTCTACCATTTTAAGCACCTCTTTGTACACTTGTCAGCCATGCTTTTGTATCGTTTTAAGCATCTTCTTGCACCTTTGGTAGCCATACTTTTGTCTCATTTAAGACATCTTCTTGTACCCTTTCTCACTTACATGTTATAAGAGTGTACAAAAGAATGTAGAGGTGTTTAATTTAACTGTTGGATGTAGCTGATAGCTGATAAACATTCAAATAGCTGAATTTAGGTATTTGATAAAATTTAAAAAATATAATCATTAGCTGATAGATAGCTGATAGGATGCGTATCAACTACTATTTGTATCAGCTCTAATTATAAAGTTGTTCATGAATTAGTTGTATAATTTTTTCATTGTTTAACAAAAATAACCTTTACCCTTATATCCAATAAAACTTATGAAGTTAAATTCTATATCCAAAATTTTAGATATTAAAAAAATTATTATATTTTTGGAATGAGTTTAATGGTACATACTTCAAATATAATTTATAAATATATTCATCTTTGATACCTTGAAGACTCCAACCTGCGAATCTATAACAGTGATTTTAATTTTTATTAATAAATGTTATTTACTATTATTTTGAATTTAAATTATATATATTTTAAGTGCATTTAAATAATGAATTATTTTATAATTATATTTTTATTATTCAGTTTTTATTTATTTATATAATAAATAATGATATAATAAATCAATAGTTATATATTTATTTTAATAATAAATAAATAATATGATATAGTAAATTATTAATTATACATTTATTTTAATAATAAAAAATTATATGTTATAATAAATTAATAATAATTTATTTTAATATTAAAATAAAAATATCATATATACCCTTATTAGTCATTTTATTCATCAACAGTAACAGTTAGACATAATTTTACTAAACACTTAGCATAAGTCAATTACTATCAGCCATCAATTATCGGCTAACAGTAACGGCTATCAGTTATCAGTGATGCCTAATAGTTAAACCTTGTAGGCTCGTAATATCACACATTTACACATAAAGCGTGCCATGAGAGTGTACCCTTTCATTGGCGTTTTTATTTATTATTGGTGCTTCCACTTTCTGAACTTTTCATTTTCAAATCTTTCATTTCTAAATTCCAAACTGTTGATCCTAACTTTCCTCTTTGAAAGTTTGCACCCCTGCATTTCAAACTATTGAGAGTAAAGAGCAAAAGAAATTTCTTTTTTCCTTTGTTGGTTAGTGAAGTTTAAATAGATTCCATTGGTACACTATTATTTGACTTCTTTCTTTTCAATTTTTTCATATATTTCCAATTTTCATTCAACAATCCTTTTACAATCTTTTCCATTCTCTTCAGTTTTTTATCATAAAATGCTTCTTTTTATTGCAGTATTCTAGGAAGACAAAAAACACAAGTAGTAGGTATGAACTTTTCTAGTGAATATTGTACATTCTATTATTTTGTAATATTTATTCTTGTTATTGTGATCCTGTGCTTTGTTTGACCAATGTAATCTCCTATTTATTATCTTCCCCTTTCATTTTGTGTTGTGTATGTTTTATGCAATGGATTCTTAAAAGGACTTGGATTTGTGGATATTGATATGCGTTTGGCCCCCATTCACATAAATTAATATTGATATACAATGTAAATGGCTTGATATTGATTATACATATTTTTAACCATCTTTTTTCCCAACGCAACTTCAAAAAATAGAGGGAGAGAGAGAACATTCACACTGAAAAATGCACGCGCGCACACACACACAGAGAGACATATAGAGAAAGACAGTGAAGTAGAGATAGAGAGAGAAAAAGGGGGATAGAAAGAGAGAGTTCTTTAAACAATTTAAATAGTTAGAAAATGAAGGGCTAATTGCACCGTAGATATTTGACAAGTTAGCTAATAAAAAGTACCTTCTTTTGAACATTAAAAACATATAAATATTTATTCAATATTATTTTTATGCAAAAAATGTAACACCCCTATTTGTATAGCCTGATATATTTTACTATTTCCGGTAATCGGAGTCGGTCCAGACAATCAAGGGGATTAGAACCACACTTAAGATAACTAGATAAGCCATAAACACAAATAATTAGTAATTGTCAATTAGTTAAGTATGAATAAGAAAAACAAAACATAAGAAGTTAAATGAGCCGAGAGTCACAGCGATGGGTAACCTTCTCGGGAAGGATTGCAAAGTCAATTTAAACTCAAATTTCGAACCGTTAAATGTAATGCCGCAGTCCTTAAGATTATTACAAACACAATGGAAAAGAGAAAATCATGGAAAAAGGTTGTTAAGCTAGTCAAATAATTAGGTCGGGGAGCCGGAAGAAATATTGAATTATTTGTAAACCGGGTTGAACCGGCGAGGGGCAATTTGGTTAATTGACCCCGAGAGCTAACTCCTGACCTAACTATCAAATAAAATCGGAGAAAAGAAAATTTTAGAGTCGGGAATTAAATTAAAGAACCAATGAAAAAATAAATAAATAAAAAAAGAGAAAAAGAAAAGTTGAAAAAGTAATGACATCATGTGGTAACATAAGCATGATGCAATAAACTTAATTATTAAAAATTGAAACTATAGGATAATTAAAGAGTTATAATACATAAAAAAAAAAAAGAAGAAAAGAAAAACATTATTTAGTCTTCTCTCCCAACCAAGCCGGCACCTCTCTCCCTCACCACCAGATGTAACCACTATGGATGAATGCATCAAGCTTACATAACTTGATTTTAGCCTTCCAAAATAAACCCTAAACCCTAAAAAGCTTCCAATCTACACTAGAAAAGAAGATTGAGGGAGAAGAAGAAAGGAGAAAGTGAAAGAATTGGTGGATTGTAAATCAAAGAATTAAAGTTAGTATTATTTCTTCATTCTCTCTTTGAATTTATGTTTAAGTAGCTAAGTTATACTTGGAATTAACAAATAAGTGAGTTAAATCAAGTATGTGGACTACCTACATGAATTTCGGCCTAGAGGTAGTGAACTAGGGTTGAGTGATTTTGATGCAAAAAAATGAAGTAGTTAAGTGTAAATGAGTGTATAAGTACTAGTTATGCATTTAGATTTCATCAAATGAGCTAAACATGAAAACTAGGGTTTTGGACACTTAGGGTTTAGGAGTAAAAAATGTGAGAAATTGTGAAATGATGTGTTTGACCTAGTTTGAGGTGAGAAATGGTCATTTGTGACCAAATGAAGTGTGTTGGAAGTGTTGGAGTTGAGTTTAAATTCGGATTGAATGTGGTCATGTTGCAGGCAGCAGGACCAAGGTCCCTTTGAGGGACCAAAACTGAAAATTTACAGGTCCAATTGGTATGAGACCAATTGGAAATGAAAATAGACACAAAATGACACAATTTTCATTTAGGAATCATGCCCAAAAAGTGACCAAAACCTAGTGAACAAATTGACCAAATCCGGATTTTCTCAGTCTGACCTGTACAAAAATGACCAAATGAACAGTGTTTGTTCATTTGGCCATAACTTGAGCTAGGCATGTCTAAATGACCTAAAATTTTACCAGTGGACAATTGAGATATAGACCTAAAACTTTCATGAAGAACACAAATCCAAATTATGCCATTAACCAAGTCATTTGGCCACCCAAAATTGGTAACCTAAAACTGCCAGAACCAGTTTGGTGCCCAGAAATCTAGGTTAAGTCCAATCCGGCAGCCATGATTCAAATGGCTATAACTTGAGCTACAGAACTTCAATTAGAGTGATCCAAAAAGGAGAATAAAGTTAAGACAATAGGGAACATTTTCTATGAAGGAAGTTTTGCCAAATTCTAACAGAAAAATGACCAATGGAATAGTGCAACTTAAGACACCAAAACTAAAAATTTGTAAATTTACCTAAAAGACTTAGAATTTGAGTAAACAACCAAAACCAACAAATTTAGTGACCCAATTGTGGTATGTGAGTGAAGTTGGAATTCCCATGCCTATTAAGCCTTAGAAAGTCAGCAAATTGACTTGAATAGTATAGTAAATAGTAACCCTGAAACACAAAATTTAAAGAACGTCAAGTTAGCACATTAGAGCTAGGTAAAAGTGAATTTAAATTTATTTTTGGATTTATGCTAAGTTATGATACTGAAACACTGTGAAACTGTGTGTTTCAGTGGAAAAGAACACCGGAAAAGAACCCGAGGAATCGAGTTAAGGCCAAGAGGCAACTCGCTTAAGGTTTGTGCACAACGTATAATTTTTGTAAATTATCTTCTGCATATTGTTTTGAATAATTTGAAATATTGAATTGTGACATTACTATGATGAAGTATTTATGATGTTTTTGATTTAAATTGTTGAAAGTTATTTGTGTATATTTGAAATGGCAATGTTTAGTAAATTGTTAAGATAAGTTTTAAAACCACAGTGTCATGACCATATATTGAACACCTCACTGGCATGACTAGTGGGGGTAATCAGTTTTGAATTTTAATTCATTCTCTGGCTGAAGTGTTGAGGTGTGTGCCAGTAGAAGAAGAAATTGAATGGATATCCATATATTTGAGCTAGCTAGCCTTGTGATGTGACTTCTCCTTAGCCTCTGGCTATTGAGATTATATTTGTTTCGAATGGCATGATATAACTGTGGGTTTTATGAAATGTGTTTTGATACTTCGAAATGAAATTGTTTGGATTAAAATCTCATTATTCATGTTTTGTATTTAATTCTCATGTTCAGTCCAATTTTTGAATAAATATGATTTAAACTCTGCATAAAGATTATTTTAGTATGTTGTGCACCACTGAGTCCTAGTACTCAGCGATGGCTGTTATTACTGTCGCAGATTTAGTGTAACATCCTCATTTTAGTTAGTCCGTACAGTCTACTATTCCGGTGACCAGTGTCGGTCCGGACAGCTAGAATGTTCGGAAAAATATTTAAACTAAAGTAAGGAACCAAAAATTAACTCAAATATTAATAAGAAAAAAAAATTTAGGAAAAATTATAAAATAATTTTTGGGACTCCAAAGAAGGGTTATTAAGGTTCTTATGGCATTAGAATGCTAAGAAAATACTTAGAAAAATTTTTCAATCGGTACAGACAATTTTGACCCGTTAAGCCAAACGGAGGGCATTTTGGTCATTTCATCTTCAGAGATGATTTTTGGGCCAACTTGTCTAGTTAAATAAATAATTTATATAACATAAAATATAAATAAATATCGTCAAAAATTTAATTGCAATTAAATAGACAAGAAATGAAGAGAATAATGATAGAAAATGGATTTATGACATCACCATGATGTCATTTAAAATTCTCCCAACCAACCCAATGTTGACACATGGCATAAACATATATAAAAGAGACTAAATGGGCTGGAAAAGGAAACAAGAATCAGACCTCTCTCTTCTTCTCCTTGAAGTAAAACACTCCCACCATGGCCACAATGAACAAGCTTTCAAAGCTTGATTTTCCCCCGCTTTTACCCAACTAAACCCTAACTTAGCAAAACAAAAACTTGCTCTTACACCTTGGTGGTTCTTTTGGGAGCAAAAAGAAGAGGAAAACAAGAGTTTTAGCAAGTGAGAAAATCTCACTCCTTTGAGGTTAGTGACCCAACCATGAATTTTTCTTTAAATTCATGTTAAGAACTTTTAATATGTGTAAATTGCAAAGAAAAAAAATTGTTGAATACCATTTGGATGGAAACCCTAGATTTTTGGCAACCATGGTTAGGGTTTGTTTGTGGTGAGTTTAATGAAGTTAAAAGACCATCATGGCAGCCCATAATATCTACCCACTAAGTGGATTGACGAAATGCAAGTTAAATGCATGATTTGAGATGTTAGGGTTAGGGTTTGGATATAAAATGAAGACTTTAATCATGTAATGATGAAAGTGAGTTTTAATGGTCAATTAGTGACCATTTGGTTATGTGTAAATAAGAAATGAGGTGATTTGATTAGTGGGAATTGCAGTTGGTGTGGCTGCCCATGGTAACCTGTAGAATTGGACATGAGTCTAGCAGGTTTGGGCAGCCATAACTTGAATTGTAGAGGTTCAATTGGTGCAAGGCCAATTGGACATGAAACTAGACACATAATGGCACAACTTTGGTAAAGAAACCATACCCATAAAACCAAACCAAGTAGACCAAAAGCTTGCCTTAATCCGGGTGACCTGCAGTCTGTTTTTGCAGAATGACCAAATGAACAGTGAACAGTAACTGTTCATTTGGCCATAACTCAATGTAGAAAGGTCCAATTGATCTGAAATTTTATCAGCAACAAGCTGAGATATAGACCAACAATTTCATGAAGAAACCTAACCCAAATTATGACCAGAACCTATCCAACAAGTGAGTTGCAATTACTGTTTACTGTACTGTAGATATGGTCAGTCCAGAAAATTCCAATCCGGCCAGTTTTGATTTTTGGACCATAACTTAAGCTACAAAACTCCAAATGGAGTGAATAAAAAAAAGAAATTCAACTAGACAAAATAAGGAACAACTTTCATGTTGATCATTTTGCCAAATTCCCACTGTAAAATTGACCAATGGAACAGTAAAAATAAGGTATGAAAACTAAAAATTATGCTCAATTAACATTAAGCTTAGAAATGGTTTTGGCAACCAAAACCAACAAATTTAAAATGCAAAATGTGTTATGTTGGTGATATTAGAACCAATGTACCTATTGCCTATGCAAAAGTCAACATTTTGGTTGACTAATTAAGTGAATAGTAACACCAAAACTTGAAATTCAAAAATTGTAAAACTTAAAAATGCAAAATGCCCTAGTATACCTAACAAGATTGGTTTGGATAGCTTGGCATGCCAATAGGGTTCTGTTAGCAGTATTGCATATGGCTTCATGCCTTCTGTGTTTCATGGCTCCCATGCTATTCTGTGACATAATAGCCTTTGGCTAAGTTATTTGAATTGATATACTTGGGTTTTAACCCCGATAATTATTACAGCTTATTAGCTGTTCTGTTGCACACCGGGAGACACAGTGTGACCGATGGTGTAATGGTCCGAGGTACTTAGTACCCAGTGCCAGTTTACCCGTTTATCCAGTCCAGTCAACTAGTATGGGTTACTCGGGCAATGATAATAAACCTTATCAAATTTTAAGTGAATATACAAATAATACCAGGAATTAAGTCTACCAAAAAAAAAAAATTAAATCATACATTCTGCATAATTATTTTATTCTATTTTATTTTATTTTATATTGTCACCACAAAGCAGAATTGCTTAGCGCGTCTATTTTGCCACGCGTATGCACTGGAGACCTAGCTGGGGAGCCCAGCAGACATCAGACGGAGTGAGTCTTTAGAGCTGCATCCGGGGTTCGGAGTCACCTCACATCTGTACTGCATATGGTAGGACATTAGGACTATAGGTGGCCCTTTAGTATTTTGCATTTTGTATTAGTTTGGATTGGAACTCTAAACTCCTGTAATTATGTATTAATGTAAATATATGAAATTTCATATTATTGAGGTTTTCTGCATTATGTATGTTGAAAAATGAAATGTTGAGAATTATTTGTGAATATGCTTCAAATGATGAAGTGAACAGAAAAGTTTTGAAAATAGTATTGTGATTTGAGATTGAGATTTTGAGATTGACTTGAATGTGTATAATGGAAACAGGTTCAGAAGAACTGTTTTTCCAATTTACAGCCGGCACTCTGCCGGATTTTCTATAAAATTTGTGGATAAATTCAGATTTATCAAAATTGAAAATAAATGAATTATAAAGGGATAAATTATGATAGAAACATAAATTGCTGCTCCGACACACTGAGTGGCATAACTTGCTTAGTTACACTGTAGACGGGTAAGGGGTGTCACATTTAGTGGTATCAGAGCATCAGTTTAGGCGTTTCTGGGCCTAGATAGAGTGCATACCATTGCATTGCATTTGTAAGTGTTGAGGTGACACTGATGCAGATCTATTTGTTTTCTTATTTTGAATAGGATATGGATCCTGCTTCACAAAGAGCAGTTTAGGAAGAGGTGGAGAGTCATGCTCCACCAAGGGCTGAGTCTGGGGGCAAGGGAGAACCTGTTCCACCAGCAGCTGAGGCACCTGCCCAACCTCAGTTCGCACTATTTCAACAAATGATTGAGTTTTACCGGCAAATGATGGGGGCAATTCTACCACCATAACCACAGCCACAACCTCCACTAGCACCATAGAAATCTCATTTGGAGAAATTGAGGAAGCATGGGGCTGTGGACTTCTTTGGGAAGAGGGAAGATGATCCCATGGCCACAGAAAATTGGTTGGACAGAACCATCAGTCTTTGAAACAACTAAAGCGCACCCTCGAGCGAGAACACGGTGGGTCTTTGTGTCCCTACTTCAGGATGATGCATATCAGTGGTGGGACACAGTAACTAGTGAGGTGCAACCTGAACGGATCACCTGGAAATTCTTCCTCACAGAGTTCAGGAAGAAATATATTAGCAAAGTGTATTTAGAAGAGCGAATAAGGAAATTTATCAGTTTGAGACAGAGACAGTTGTCAGTGGCTGAGTATGAGCATGAGTTTGTTAGACTGAGCAGATATGGGAGGGAGATAGTCCCTACAGAAGCAGAGAGGTGTAGACGGTTTGAAGAAGGGCTCAATGACAACATCAAAGTCATGATCATAGCACTGGAGATTACTGATTTTGCTAAATTAGTTGATGCTACATCAAAAGTGGAAAGGGTCAGAATCAATGAACAAAATAGAAGGAAAAGATAGCAGAAAAGGGGTCTGGGTCAGTCCAGTACATTTTCTGCTCCCAGCAAGAAGAGTAAGGGTCCTCCTGCTCAGAGTTTAGGACTACCACAGGGTCAGGGTCAGTCTCAGAGGCCCAGACCACAGTTCACACCTAGGAGAGGCTAGTCCACACCAACAATGGGCAGCTCTCTAGGGACGGTGTTTAGGGGACCAGCCCCTACATCTTCTGCTTGTCAGTACTGTCAGAAGTGGCATAAGGGGGAATGTTGGCGAGTGACCGGTGCATGCTTACGGTGTGGATCGACAAAACACCAGATTAAGAATTGTCCGAAGAGGACTACTACTATTGCTCCAACACAAACTGATAGATCTGCTTCTGCACCACAAAGGGGTAGGAAGCCAGGTAAACCTGAGGCAGCTGGTCCATCACTGAGGCCTGCATCCGAGTCAGCAGAGTGGCCAGACACTAGAATACCTGCCAAGGCCTATGCCATCAGAGTTCAGGAGGAGCAAGATGCCCCAGATGTTATCAGGGGTACGTTTTCCCTCTACAACACTTCTGTACATTCATTGGTGGATCCAGAATCCACTCATTCTTACATTTGCATCAAACTACCCATAGAGAGGGGAGTTCCAATAGAGGAGAGTGATCAAGACATTCTGGTCACAAATCCACTAGGCCACAGTGTGGTAGTGAATAAAGTGTATAAAGGTTGCCCGTTGAGGATTCAGGGGTATGAATTATCGGCAGACCTAATTGAATTGCCCTTCTATGAGTTTGACGTGATCTTGGGTATGGACTGGTTGTCACGTCATCAGGCAATAGTTGATTGCAAATTGAAGAGGATTTCTCTGAAAACTTCTGAGGGTAATGAGATTACTGTTGTGGGTGAAAGGACAGATTTCCTGTCCAATGTTATCTCAGCCACGGTTGCAAGAAGATTGATGAGAAAAGACTGTGAAGCTTACGTAGCACACGTGGTTGATACTAGGCAAGCTAAGCCAAACCTAAGTGATATACCCACAGTAAGAGACTTCCCAGATGTATTTCCAGAAGAGTTGCCTGGTTTACCACCAGAAAGGGAAGTCGAGTTTGCTATTGAGGTAATGCCGGGTACAGCACCCATTTTTATTGCTCCTTATAGGATGGCACCCATTGAATTGAGGGAGTTGAAAACTCAGTTGCAAGAGTTGCTTGATAAGGGGTTCATACGCCCCAATGTGTCACCATGGAGAGCTCCGGTGCTGTTTGTGAAGAAGAAGGATGGAACCTTGAGATTGTGTATTAATTACCGGCAGTTGAACAAAGTAACTGTGAAGAATAAATATCCGTTGCCCAGAATTGACGATCTGTTTGATCAGTTGAAGGGAGCCAGTGTATTTTCAAAAATTGATCTCAAATCAGGGTATCATTAGTTAAGGGTAAAGGATGCAGATGTGTTAAAAATTGCATTCAGAACCCGGTATGGGCACTATAAATTTCTAGTGATGCCGTTCGGGTTAACAAATGCACCAGCAGCATTTATGGACCTTATGAACCGTATCTTCCATCCATACTTAGATCGGTTTGTAGTGGTCTTTATTGATGATATTCTGGTGTATTCCAAGACTAGGGAAGAAAATGATGAACATTTGAGGATTGTTCTGCAAACCCTGCGAGAAAAGAAGCTGTATGCTAAGTTGTCCAAGTGTGACTTCTGGATGAGTGAGATCTCTTTCCTTGGACACATAGTATCAGCAGAGGGGATTAGAGTAGATCCCAAAAAGATAGAAGCAGTGATGGAATGGAAGCCTCCTAGAAATACAACTGAGGTCAGAAGTTTCTTGGGGCTAGCTGGGTATTACAGAAGATTTGTGAAGAGGTTCTCTCTTATAGCTGCTCCAATGACCAAGTTGTTGCACAAGAATGTGAAATTTGGCTGGAATGACAAGTGCCAAGCCAGTTTTGAGAGGCTGAAGGCTATGTTGACAGAAGCACTAGTGTTAACACAGCCAGTGTCGGGAAAAGACTTTGTGGTCTACAGTGATGCCACACATAATGGGCTAGGGTGTGTATTGATGCAAGAGGGGAAAGTGGTCACCTATACTTCTAGGCAGTTAAGGCCACATGAACAGAACTACCCTACTCATGACCTGGAGTTAGCAGCAATTATCTTCGCACTGAAGATATGGAGGCATTATTTATATGGTGAAAAATGCTACATCTATACAGACCACAAGAGTCTAAAATATTTACCAACCTAGAAGGAGCTCAATCTTAGATAGAGGCGATAGATTGAGTTCCTAAAGGACTATGATTGTGTGATTGATTATCATCCTGGGAAGGCAAATGTAGTTGCTGATGCTTTAAGCAGAAAATCCATCACAGCTTTAAGATCACTAAATGCCTGTCTGTCCTTAGCTCAGGATGGAGCTATTTTGGCTGAGTTACAAGTGAGGCCAACCCTGCTACAGTAGATACAAGATGGGCAGAGGGCAGATGAAAAACTAATGGCCATTGTGGGAAAAATTCCTGAGGGGAAGGAAACTGAATATGAGGTGAAAGCAGATGGGTCTCTGTATTACAGAGGAAGAGTGTGTGTACCAGATGATGGGGAACTGAAGACTAGTATTCTGAAAGAAGCACACACTAGTGTTTATGCTATGCACCCGGGAAGTTCAAAAATGTATAATGATTTGAAGCCTCATTATTGGTGGCCTGGTATGAAGAGGGATATAGCTGACTATGTGACTAAGTGTTTGACATGTCAGCAAGTTAAAGCAGAACATCAAGTTCCATCAAGATTGCTACAGCCTATAAGCATACCTGAATGAAAATGGGACCGGGTCACTATGGATTTTGTTAGTGGTCTACCTCTCACCCAAAGGAAGTATGATGCACTGTGGGTGATAATGGATAGATTGACGAAATTAGCACATTTTCTGCCAGTTAAGACTAACTACTCACTGGAGAAGCTAGCAGAATTGTATATCAGTGAGATAGTTAGACTGCATGGAATCCCACTTTCCATCATATCTGATCGAGACCCAAGGTTTACATCGAGATTCTGGAAAAAGTTACAAGAAGCCTTGGGCACACAACTCCATTTTAGCATGGCTTTTCATCCCCAGACAGATAGACAGTCAGAACGAGTAATCCAGGTAAACCTAAGAACTAATTGAATTTTTATTAATAAATTGAAATGATAGTAACAATGTGAATTATGTGATAGATCCTGGAGGATATGCTAAGGAGTTGTGTCATTGAGTTTGAGGGGAGTTGGGATAGATACCTCCCACTAGCAGAATTCGCATACAATAATAGCTATCAAGCTAGTATTCAAATGGCTCCATATGAAGCACTGTATGGGAGGAAATATAGAACCCCAGTGTGTTGGACTGAATTGGGCGAAGATAAGCTGGTAGGACCAGACCTGGTGAAATAGACTGAGGAGAAAGTGAAGATAATCAAAACTAACCTGAAGATTGCCTCAGATAGATAGAAGTCTTATGCCGACCTGAAGAGAAAAGAAATAGAGTATGCAGTTGGCGATAAAGTGTTTCTCAAAGTCTCACCGTGGAAGAAAGTATTGAGGTTTGGGAGGAAGGGTAAGTTAAGCCCTAGGTTCATTGGCCCATATGAAGTCATTGAACATGTGGGACCAGTGGCCTATCGGCTAGCTTTACCACCAGAACTGGATAAAATTCATAATGTATTCCATGTTTCCATATTGAGAAGATATCGCTCAGACCCTTCCCATGTCATTTCCATGGAAGAGATTGAAATCCAACCGGACTTGACATATATAGAGGAACCTATACAGATCCTAGCTCGAGAAGTGAAGGAACTGAGAAATAAACAAATTCCACTGGTGAAAGTGCTTTGGAGGCACCACAACACTGAAGACGTAACTTGGGAAAGTGAAGAGATAATGAGGCAACAGTTCCCTCAACTGTTTGCATCAGGTAAATTTTGAGGACAAAATTTTTCTTAGAGGGGAAGAGTTGTAACATCCTCATTTTAGCTAGTCAGAATGCCATCTCTTAGATGACCAATGTCGGTCCGGACAGCTAGAACGTTCAGAAAAATATTTAAACTAAAGTAAGGAACCAAAAATTAACTCAAATATTAACAAGAAAAAAAAATTTAGGAAAAATAATAAAATAATTTTTGGGACTCCAGAGAAGGGTTATTGAGATTCTTATGGCATTAGAATGCTAAGAAAATACTTAGAAAAAATTTTCAATCGGTACAGACAATTTTGACCCGTTAAGCCAAACGGAGGGCATTTTGGTCATTTCATCTTCAAAGATGATTTTTGGGCCAACTTGTCCAGTTAAATAAATAATTTATATAACATAAAATATAAATAAATATCGTTAAAAATTTAATTGCAATTAAATAGACAAGAAATGAAGAGAATAATGATAGAAAATAGATTTATGACATCACCATGATGTCATTTAAAATTCTCCCAACCAACCCAATGTTGACACATGGCATAAACATATATAAAAGAGACTAAATGGGCTGGAAAAGGAAACAAGAATCAGACCTCCTCTCTCTTCTTCTCCTTGACGTAAAACACTCCGACCATGGCCACCATGAACAAGCTTTCAAAGCTTGATTTTCCCCTACTTTTACCCAACTAAACCCTAACCTAGCAACACAAAAACTTGCTCTTACTATTAGTGGTATGCCCTAGAGCATATCATTTAGTATGTATCTTGTACATATTTTTATTAATAAAAGGCATTTTCACTTTTCCGTTTACATAATATATTTATATATAATAGAAAAGGTCCATTGATATTTTGTTAGAAATATTATTCTTAAGTTGTTAAGAATATGAGTGACAATATTTCTAGCACAAAGTATCATAAATAGGTTCACAATCGAGGATACTTCATAATAAGGACATGACTTATCCAGAAAGATTGTATTCATATTTGTTCCCAAGTTATTTACATGAGATATAAATAAGATGGAATGGTGAGTCTCATGCCATATAACAAAAATGATAGACACTTATAAATGATAAGTAGTGTCACACCCTACCCCTCTGTAAGGCATAACATGATCCCGTAATATACCTAATGAATTACCAACTCCGTCTACGGATAACCCATTAAATACACTACAAGGGATTTTAAAAACTTTTCTTATTTCTTTTACAGTGGTGAGCACTATTTACAGGTGTTACAAACCTTTTTAAACTGAAGCGATAGAACTAACACATTTGGACTATTTGGAATTTCTGTAAAAATTTTGGCAGAGTGCCATCTGTATTTTGGATAAAACAGTTCTTCAGAAAACCTGTAAAAAGCACTTCAATATATTTCCAAATCTCAACTCCAACACATTCTCAACACAACATTTTTCTCAACTCAAATCCACAGATTTTTTTTTTTTCAAAGACTGAGATAAAAGAAATATAATACAACTTTTACAAGCCAAAATAACTCATAATTATTTTACAACTTCAAGGTACAATTGAATTTACAACTGCTCAAAACTAAAAACAATATGTACATACAGTGGTCATACATTACAGTATAAATACAAAATGTTGGTATACTCATTATACCCGGTAATCTCTCACTGGAGGTACTAGCAGCCTAGTCTGCTGCCCTGTCTGTCTGTCTACCTGCGAGAGCAATAAAAAGCTATCGCTGAGACAATGTCTCAGTGGTGCACAAAATTAACCAAATACAACTTAAATCACAATTCATAAATCATTTAAATGATGGATATGTAAAATCATAGTTAAATTCAAGACAATGAGTGTCAGAAGGAATTTAACACAATATCACAATAAATCTCAGAGATCAAAACATAGTTAACTTCAAAAGACAGTAAATGTCAACAAGGATTTAACTCCATTTCACAATCTCATAATACAAATCAATAAATCACACACAGCTTAATCATGTTCCAAAGTTCAATTCGTCCCAAAAGCCGATGGCTAATGAGGTATCCAATTCGTCCCAAAAGTCGATGACTAATGAGGAATAACATAGCTACCTAGCAAAAATATGAGTACTCATCCAATTCATCCTCAACAGGCACACACCTCAACACTTCAGCCAGAGAGGGAATTCAATTCGTCCCACTAGACAAGCTAGCGAGGAATACAATCAATATACATGATAGCTGTGGTTTCAAACCATTTCCAATGCTTTTCAATCAATAAGTATCCATCAATATCATTCAAATAATTTCTCACAGTTTCAAATCATTTACAATGCTTTTCAAGCAATAAATATCCATTCAAACACATTTCCACAATTTAAAACAATAATGTATAAATAGTCATAATTCATTTCAATTGAAAAATTCAAAAGAAATAGTTATTGTGCACAAACCTCTGACAACTGTCTCCTGGTCTGGACTCAGTATTTCCTTCCCTTTTCCTGAGTCTTTGGTAACTGAGAAACACAATTTGAAGTGTTTCAGTACTAAATTAAACTGTCTCTATCGATAATGTTCGATAAGTAATTCACTGAATAACTTTATTTGCTTAATCAACCCATATATCGACCCTCGATGCGTTCTAGGTAAATTAGGTCTTAACGTTATTAATATCTCATATTCGATAGTATTTTAGGGTTGGTACGTTTTACCAAAGTCATTTCCTTATTTAGTGCATTTTAATGCAACTTGCTGGATTCCGGGATACTAGTTTGACCTAGCCAGACGACCTAGTTCCCTCGGTTTTTGGGTTTCGGTCAAAACTACAAACTTGTAGATCTATGTCTTATGGAATGCGGGGCAAAATTTTAGGTCATTCCGAGTTAAGTAGACCAAGTTATGGTCATTATACTATTGCTGGTCAAATGGCATCAAATTAGGTCAATTTTAGGTCAATTTGGTCAACTTTGGTTCGGCCAGTTTTTGGACCCGAACTTGTGCAAGCTGTTTGACTTGCTTATGGTCATTTCTGGGCTTTGGTGTCTTCATAAGACTTGTAGGTATGGGTCTTAACTATTCATGGTTAAAATTTCAGGTCAATTGGACCTATTTTGAGTGAGTTATGGCCTAAACACTAACTGCTGCCCAATTGGTCAATTTTCAGGTCTCAATTGTACTTAATCCGGATTTGGTCACTTTTCATGCTACCTTGCAAACAGAATTTTGGTATGTTTTCTTCATGAAAGTTGGCACATTTTGTGCCTAGTTTCACCTCCAATTGGTCTCATACCAATTGGAGTTACATATTTAGTGTTATTGGCTAAAATGCATACTGTCCTTAATTACATTGCATAAACATGTATCAATTACACATTTACCTTACTCTAAGTCCACTTCCCTTACCAATTCTGATTTGGTACATTACCAAAACCATTTACTACTTCACCCTAAAGTCACTTTGGGCAGAATACAAACATCCTTAACACACCAAATAAAATTCTAATTCACAAAGTCCAATTACAATCACATATACACATAAATATTTCTCATTATTTCATACACTTTACACAACCAATTTATATACATATCCATCAATCCTCAATGCCACAATTCTACCCATATCTTCATGAACACATACATTTATCAAAGAATTCCAAGGCTGCCGAAAAGCTTCACCATGTCAAAGTGTCCATAATTCATCAATTTCCATTCCAAGTGCATAATCACCATTTACATGTGGAATTAACTACTAGGACATCAATTCACCCTATTCAACATGAATTCCCATCAAACATATGTAAAATAAATCATCAAATATACAACTCCATGGCTGCCCAAAAATGGATATATCAAGAATTCCTCAAAACTTAAAATTTTCTTCACAAATCAAACACCCATAACAAGTATACAAAGTTTAACAAAGTAATGTTCAAAGATACAAACTTACCTTTGGTTGGGACTTGTTAAACCTTCACTAAACTTCCCTTTCTTGCTGCCTATCAACTATCCAAGTGGTGTAGAACAATTTATGTGAAGGAAGCTAGTGGAAAATGGCTTGGATCATAGGTGGACTTGAGCTTGATGGTGGACGGCCATGGAGTTTTCCATGGAAGGAAGGATGCGGCCAAGAAGAAAATGAAATGAGAAAGAAGAAGGTAAGGGTTCTACAGCTGTCCCACTTCAGTTTTTAAGTGGCAAAATGAAGTTTTAGTGGAGCACTAACTAACTTAATATAATTATTTATTTAAAGTTTCAAAAATTTGCAATTTGGCCATCACACTTTCATTAATCATATTAGGTACCACTCTTTTAATTTTTCATTTTATTTTCTAAGTGTAATATTATTTATTTTTAATGGACATTTAGGTTAAAAGACAATTCGGGATGTCAAATGACCATAATGACCCTGTTCGGGTTGCATTCCCGATTTTTCGGTAACACCGGGTTTTGTCTGTTTTTCGATTTCTCACTTTTCTTTGTACTAATTATTTAATTTTTCTTTGATATTTCTAATGATATTTATACTTCAATAAGGGTCTATTTAAGTCCTAAAAATATTTTCCAGGGTTTTCCGCAGTCCAGGGCTAGTCAACGGTCCACGCCGTGACTTCCCGGTGCGGTCACCCATCGCTAGGGTTCCCGGCTCGCTTAACTTGGTTACATTTCTTTGCTATTATTTTTCCTTTGTTTTTCTTGTATTTTCTTTTCTTGTATTTCATTATTTTATGTCTCCTCACTCATATCGAAGTGTAGTTCTAGGCATCCTAGCTGTCCGACATGCCGGTCACCGGAGCAATGACGCCCTACCGAACTTAGGGGTGTTACAATTCTCCCCCCCTTAAATAAATTTCGTCTCGAAATTTTACCTGGTATTAGTCTCTGAACAGCTGTGGGTGCTGTCTCCTCATATCCTCTTCACGTTCCCAAGTAGCTTCCTGGCCTGAATGATGGTTCCACAGCACTTTAACCAGGTGTATCTGTTTATTCCTCAGCTGCTTCACCTCGTATGCCAGAATTTTTATAGGTTCTTCCTCATATGAGAGGTCTGGATTTATCTCAATCTCCTCAACTGATAGTACATGAGATGGGTCAGATCTGTACCTCCTTAACATGGACACATGGAAGACATTGTCTATCCTTGCTAACTCTGGAGGTAATGCCAACCGATATGCTAAAGGACCCACTCTTTCCAGAACCTCATATGGTTCGATGAAACGAGGACTCAGTTTCCCCTTTCTGCCAAATCTCATAATTCTCTTCCAAGGAGAAACTTTGAGGAATACCTTATCTCCCACTGCATACTCAATATCTCTTCTTTTCAGATCAAGATAGGACTTTTGACGATCTGATGCAGCCTTGAGTCTATCTCTGATCAATCTAATCTTTTCCTCTGTCTGCTGAATAATTTCTGGCCCAATCATCTTCCTTTCACCTACTTCATCCCAACATAAGGGAGTTCTGCACTTCCTGCCATACAAAGCTTCATATGGAGGCATCCCAATGCTTGATTGGTAGCTGTTGTTATACGCAAACTCAATCAAAGGCAAGTGTGTATCCCAACTACCTTCAAATTCAATCACACAAGCCCGTAGCATATCCTCCAATATCTGAATAACCCTTTCAGATCGCCATCCGTCTGCGTGGGTGGAATCTTTGTCTTTGAAGTTCAATCTAGTTCCTAGGGCTCTCTGAAGACTACCCCAGAATCTAGAAGTGAACCTAGGATCTCTGTCAGATACAATTGATACTGGCACTCCATGCAGTTTTACAATCTCATATATGTACAATCTGGCCAATCTTTCCAGGCTATAGTCTATCCGAACTGGCAAAAAGTGAGCAGACTTGGTCAATCTGTCAACTATAACCCATACTGCATCATGACTACTCTGTGTCCTTGGAAGTCCTGTAACAAAATCCATAGTTATCCGTTCCCATTTCCACTCTGGTACTGACAAAGGATGTAACAAACCAGCTGGAACTTGATGTTCTGCCTTTACTTGCTGACAAGTTAGGCATTTGGAAACAAATTCAGCTATGTCTCTCTTCATACCCATCCACCAGTAATGTTCCTTCAGCCCTCTATACATTTTAGTTCCACCAGGGTGCATAGCAAATGGAGACTCATGTGCTTCCTTCATAATAACTTGTCTCAATTCCACATCACTAGGAACGCACATTCTACCCTGATGTAGCAATAAACCATCATCTCTCACAGAGAATTCAGGTTTCTTGCCTGTGAACTTCTTTCAAAGGCTTCGATATTTTTCATCACTCTGAGCAGCCATTCTGATCTGATCAATCAACACTGGCTATACATGCCATGCAATTACTGTATGTCCCTCATCATCAATCTCTAAACTAGCATGCTGTGCTTTCAATTCATATACCATGGACAAGGGAGAAACTCTGAGACTTGCCATAGTCTTGCGACTTAAGGCGTCAGCCACCACATTTGCTTTCCCTGGCTGATAGTCTATTAAGCAATCATAGTCTTTAATCAGCTCTAACCATCTCCTCTGTCTCAAATTCAATTCCTTCTGGGTGCCTAAGTATTTCAAGCTCTTGTGATCTGTGTAAATATAGCATTTCTCCCCATACAAATAGTGTCTCTAGATCTTCAGAGCAAATACAATAGCTGCTAGCTCCAGATCATGTGTTGGGTAGTTCCTCTCATGCGGTTTCAGCTGGCGTGATGCATAAGCAATGACATTCCGATCTTGCATCAGTACACAGCCTAACCCATTGTGAGAAGCATCACTATAAACTGTGTATTCTTTACCCGGAGTAGGTAAAGCGAGGACTGGAGCTTTAGTTAAATACCTCTTTAACTCATCAAAACTCTGCTGACATTTATCAGTCCACTGAAATTTTACATCTTTCCGAAGCAGCTTAGTCAGTGGAGAAGATAACATAGAGAACCCTTTCACAAATCGACGGTAATATCCCGCTAAACCCAGAAAACTGTGAATTTCTGTGATGTTCCTGGGTGGCTTCCAATTAAGGATAGCTTCTACCTTGCTGGAATCTACCTTGATCCCTTCAGCTGACACAACATGTCCCAAAAAGGAGATTTCTTTCAGCCAAAATTCACATTTCGACAATTTGGCGTATAGCTGTTTCTCCCTTAAAGTCTGCAGTACAATCCGCAGATGTCTGTCATGCTCTTCTGCACTCCTCGAGTATATCAAAATGTCATCAATAAACACCACCACAAATTGATCGAGATATGGTCTGAAGATAGTGTTCATCAGATCCATAAAAGCGGCTGGAGCATTTGTTAACCCGAATGGCATTACTAGAAACTCATAGTGGCCATACCGAGTTCTCAGCGCTTTTGGAATACTCGCTTGCACCTTCAACTGATAATAACTAGATCGCAGATCAATTTTGGAGAATACAGCTGCACCCTTCAACTGATCAAACAGGTCATCAATGCGAGGCAATGGATATCTGTTCTTTATGGTCACCTTATTCAACTGTCGGTAGTCAATGCATAAGCGGAGAGTACCATCCTTCTTCTTAACAAACAACACTGGTGCTCCCCAAGGTGACACACTAGGGCGGATGAAGCCCTTTTCAAGTAATTCTTGCAATTGTATCTTACACTCCTTCAACTCCGCTGGTGCCATTCTGTATGGTGTTATGGAGATTGGATCCACACCAGGCATAACATTAATTTCAAACTGCACTTCTCTTTCTGGAGGTAATCCTGGCAATTCATCAGGAAACACATCTGGAAAGTCATGTACTGTAGGGATGTCCTTCAATGCTGAACTCCCCACTTGGGTGTCTACCACATGTGCCAAGTAGGCTTCACACCCCTTTCTGATCATTTTTCTGGCTAGTGTAGCCGAAATGATGTTTGATGGCAATAACTGCCTTTCCCCATGTATTACCACATCATCATCGAGGAAGGCCAAAAGTGATCGTCTTCACCTACAGATCAATCATGGCATGATGCCTAGCTAACCAATCCATGCCCAAGATGATATCATAATCTCTGAAGGGCATTTCAATGAAATCAGACAGGAAAGTGTGTCCTTGGATCACCAAAGGACAATCTCTATACATTCTATTAACCCTGATCTCCTGTCCTAGTGGACTTGTTACTAGCACCTCAAAGTCCATTTTTATACATGGAACAGCAATGCAATCAATGATGCTAGCACTCACATAAGAATGGGTAGAACCCGGATCAAATAATACAAACACATCTTGATTAAAAGTTGAGAAGGTACCAGCTACAACGTCAGATGTCTCAGCCTCTTCCCTCTGTCTCATTGCATAGACTCTGACCGGAGCACTGTCTTGCTCTGAATGTTTCATTGTACCTTGGCTGCCTGCTGGGCTACCTCTACCCCTGCCTCTACCTCTGCTGGGTGGTTATGAACTTCTGGTGACAGGGCTCTGAACTGACCCTTCTGCAGTAGTAGGAGGTGGTCCAACTCTGCGACTACTGGTGCAGTCCTTGGCAAAGTGTCCTGTGCCTCCACAGTTATAACAGGCTCCAATAGCCTTGTATCATATCCCACCATGATTTCTTCCACAAGTTTCACATTGGCGGGGAGGGTAGGAACCTCTGGTACTCTGCTGACCAGATAGGGGAGGTTTCTGTCCTGAATATCTTCCTCTACCAGACTTCTTGCCACCTCTGCCATGTCCCCCATAGTTCTTCCTCTTTCCAGTAGGACCACTGGAACTCTGTTCTACTGATTTTCCCTCTTTCTCTGTCTTCTCTAATTTCTTTTTTTCAGGAGCAGCTTTAGACTTAATTCTTTCTAACTCTAGGGCTTGAGAAATAAGTTCAGAGAAGTTAGTGTGTTTGAAGCCGACTACTTGTAATCTGATACTGGGCTTCAAGCCAGTTTCAAACCTCTTGCATCTCTCCCTGCTGGTAGCAAGTAAACTTACTGCATAATGGCTCAAGCGGGAAAATTCTCTTTCATACTCAGCCACTGATCTGCCCCCCTATTTCAGACTTAGGAATTCTTGTAGCTTCTGGTCTACATAAGCATCAGGGACATATTTTTGTCTGAATTCCCTAAGAAAGTCATTCCATGTTAGCATTGCTGGTTCTACCAGAATGTGGGGAATGGTTTTCCACCAGTCATAAGCATCCCCCTGTAGCAAAGATACTGAGTATTCAAATCTGAGCTCCTCTGTACAATGTAGCTTCTTGAATACCCTATCCATTCTCTCTAACCACTGTTCAACTTCTAGAGGATCTACTATACCCTTAAACTCTGTCGCCCCATATTTCATCAATTTGTCATACTGCCTAGTAGGAGATTGTGGTTGTACCACTGGTGTCTGTATTGGGACTTGAGTAGGCACATTACCAGCCATTTGTTGGAACATTGCAGCCATCTCACGAGCGAATCGAGCAGAAATCTGCGATCTGCAGGGGTCTTCTTGAACCACTGACATTATGTAGGCCTGGGGCATCCCCTTGCACCTCAGCCTCAATAGATTGATCGACTGAACGATCACCCTCTTCCATAGTCAATGCGAGGATTCTAGATCTCCTGAACAAATAACACAAGGAGATTTCCTCCCGTTAGTGCATATTTATAATGTAATGTACTGCATGTATCAGACAATGATATTGAGCAGTTGTACTATGAAGAAAGAATATTCAAATAACAGGTGAAAACAGAATTTAAAAACTTTGCTCTGATACCACTAAAAACATGTCACACCCTACCCCTCTGTAAGGCATAACATGATCCCGTAGTATACTTAATGAATTACCAACTCCGTCTACTGATAACCCATTAAATACACTACAAGGGATTTTAAAAACTTTTCTTATTTCTTTTACAATGATGAGCACTATTTACAGGTGTTACAAACCTTTTTAAACTGAAGCGATAGAACTAACACATTTGGACTATTTGGAATTTCTGTAAAAATTTTGGCAGAGTGCCATCTGTATTTTGGATAAAACAGTTCTTCAGAAAACCTGTAAAAAGCACTTCAATATATTTCCAAATCTCAACTCCAACACATTCTCAACACAACATTTTTCTCAACTCAAATCCACAGATTTTTTTTTTTCAAAGACTGAGATAAAAGAAATATAATACAACTTTTACAAGCCAAAATAACTCATAATTATTTTACATCTTCAAGGTACAATTGAATTTACAACTGCTCAAAATCAAAAACAATATGTACATACAGTGGTCATACATTACAGTACAAATACAAAATGTTGGTATACTCATTATACCCGGTAATCTCTCACTGGAGGTACTAGCAGCCTAGTCTGCTGCCCTGTCTGTCTGTATACCTGCGAGAGCAATAAAAAGCTATCGCTGAGACAATGTCTCAGTGGTGCACAACATTAACCAAATACAACTTAAATCACAATTCATAAATCATTTAAATGATGGATATGTAAAATCATAGTTAAATTCAAGACAATGAGTGTCAGAAGGAATTTAACACAATATCACAATAAATCTCAGAGATCAAAACATAGTTAACTTCAAAAGACAGTAAATGTCAATAAGGATTTAACTCCATTTCACAATCTCATAGTACAAATCAATAAATCACACACAGCTTAATCATGTTCCAAAGTTCAATTCGTCCCAAAAGCCGATGGCTAATGAGGTATCCAATTCGTCCCAAATGTCGATGACTAATGAGGAATAACATAGCTAGCTAGCAAAAATATGAGTACTCATCCAATTCGTCCTCAACAGGCACACACCTCAACACTTCAGCCAGAGAGGGAATTCAATTCGTCCCACTAGACAAGCTAGCGAGGAATACAATCAATATACATGATAGCTATGGTTTCAAACCATTTCCAATGCTTTTCAATCAATAAGTATCCATCAATATCATTCAAATAATTTCTCACAGTTTCAAATCATTTACAATGCTTTTCAAGCAATAAATATCCATTCAAACACATTTCCACAATTTAAAACAATAATGTACAAATAGTCATAATTCATTTCAATTGAAAAATTCAAAAGAAATAGTTGTTGTGCACAAACCTCTGACAACTGTCTCCTGGTCTGGACTCAGTGTTTCCTTCCCTTTTCCTGAGTCTTTGGTAACTGAGAAACACAATTTGAAGTGTTTCAGTACTAAATTAAACTATCTCTATCGATAATGTTCGATAAGTAATTCACTGAATACCTTTATTTGCTTAATCAACCCATATATCGACCCTCGATGTGTTCTAGGTAAATTAGGTCTTAACGTTATTAATATCTCATATTCGACAGTATTTTAGGGTTGGTACGTTTTACCAAAGTCATTTCCTTGTTTAGTGCATTTTAATGCAACTTGCTGGATTTCGGGATACTAGTTTGACCTAGCCGGACGACCTAGTTCGCTCGGTTTTCAGGTTTCGGTCAAAACTACAAACTTGTAGATCTATGTCTTATGGAACGCGGGGAAAAATTTTAGGTCATTCCGAGTTAAGTAGACCAAGTTATGGTCATTATACTATTGCTGGTCAAATGGCATCAAATTAGGTCAATTTTAGGTCAATTTGGTCAACTTTGGTTCGGCCAGTTTTTGGACCCGAACTTGTGCAAGCTGTTTGACTTGCTTATGGTCATTTCTGGGCTTTGGTGTCTTCATAAGACTTGTAGGTATGGGTCTTAACTATTCATGGTTAAAATTTCAGGTCAATTGGACCTGTTTTGAGTGAGTTATGGCCTAAACACTAACTGCTACCCAATTGGTCAATTTTCAGGTCTCAATTGTACTTAATCCGGATTTGGTCACTTTTCATGCTACCTTGCAAACAGAATTTTGGTATGTTTTCTTCATGAAAGTTGGCACATTTTGTGCCTAGTTTCACCTCCAATTGGTCTCATACCAATTGGAGTTACATATTTAGTGTTATTGGCTAAAATGCATACTGTCCTTAATTACATTGCATAAACATGTATCAATTACACATTTACCTTACTCTAAGTCCACTTCCCTTACCAATTCTGATTTGGTACATTACCAAAACCATTTACTACTTCACCTTAAAGTCACTTTGGGCAGAATACAAACATCCTTAACAGACCAAATAAAATTCTAATTCACAAAGTCCAATTACAATCACATATACACATAAATATTTCTCATTATTTCATACTCTTTACACAACCAATTTATATACATATCCATCAATCCTCAATGCCACAATTCTGCCCATATCTTCATGAACACATACATTTATCAAAGAATTCCAAGGCTGCCGAAAAGCTTCACCATGTCAAAGTGTCCATAATTCATCAATTTCCATTCCAAGTGCATAATCACCATTTACATGTGGAATTAACTACTAGGACATCAATTCACCCTATTCAACATGAATTCCCATCAAACATATGTAAAATAAATCATCAAATATACAACTCCATGGCTGCCCAAAAATGGATATATCAAGAACTCCTCAAAACTTAAAATTTTCTTCACAAATCAAACACCCATAACAAGTATACAAAGTTTAACAAAGTAATGTTCAAAGATACAAACTTACCTTTGGTTGGGACTTGTTAAACCTTCACTAAACTTCCCTTTCTTGCTGCCTATCAACTATCCAAGTGGTGTAGAACAATTTATGTGAAGGAAGCTAGTGGAAAATGGCTTGGATCATAGGTGGACTTGAGCTTGATGGTGGACGGCCATGGAGTTTTCCATGGAAGGAAGGATGCGGCCAAGAAGAAAATGAAATGAGAAAGAAGAAGGTAAGGGTTCTACAGCTGTCCCACTTCAGTTTTTAAGTGGCCAAATGAAGTTTTAGTGGAGCACTAACTAACTTAATATAATTATTTATTTAAAGTTTCAAAAATTTGCAATTTGGCCATCGCACTTTCATTAATCATATTAGGTACCACTCTTTTAATTTTTCATTTTATTTTCTAAGTGTAATATTATTTATTTTTAATGAACATTTAGGTCAAAAGACAATTCGGGATGTCAAATGACCATAATGACCCTGTTCGGGTTGCATTCCTGATTTTTCGGTAACACCGGGTTTTGTCTGTTTTTCGATTTCTCACTTTTCTTCGTACTAATTATTTAATTTTTCTTTGATATTTCTAATGATATTTCTAATGATATTTATACTTCAATAAGGGTCTATTTAAATCCTAAAAATATTTTTCAGGGTTCCCCGCAGTCCAGGGCTAGTCAACGGTCCACGCCGTGACTTCCCGGTGCGGTCACCCATCGCTAGGGTTCTCGGCTCGCTTAACTTGGTTACATTTCTTTGCTATTATTTTTCCTTTGTTTTTCTTGTATTTTCTTTTCTTGTATTTCATTATTTTATGTCTGCTCACTCATATCAAAGTGTAGTTCTAGGCATCCTAGCTGTCCGGACCGCACTGGTCACCGGAACAGCAGAACGCCCTACCGAACTTAGGGGTGTTACAGGTAGGCCGAACCAGTGACACTTATGACAAGCACATGGAGTTTACTCTTATCAATGTTTTGTCATAAATCATATCAGTGCATATAATCTTTAGACCTGAGATAGCACAATTATTTTGTATATAGGTAGTTGAGTTTGATACTGCTTTCATACTTGTACTATGTATGGGTATATGGGCATCTGTTGGCTCCTATTAGTTATATATGGAGGTAGGTGTTGATCAAGATGGAATCTGTTCCTCCAAGTAAATAGAGATAAAATCCTATGTTCATTTAATTGTTCTTGATGTTTCAAGTTCCTGGCCAGGACAGATAGATTTATTCAGAAAAGAGTTTCTGATGAGAAAATCTTTTTAATCAAGAACTGAAATTAAAAGAGAACATAATATTCATAGCAAATGGAGTTTGACATAAACCATGACTCCAGCTTGAGTTGGGATTTTGTAACAGAGAGATTCTAGTGCATAGTAACATATGATTATAAGTTCATTTAAGGTAAACCTTATTACTAATTGGGTAGTCATGGCATGCTATGCTAGGTGTTAACCATGGTCTATGAGGTTCATAAAATGATTTAGAGAAATCATTTATGGTAAGAAAGAGTTCTGATGATATTAAGAGTTGATATCATGTCTCATTGCCAATTAGTGATGAGCCTAGTAAGTCACACACATACACAAGTTATCACCTATTTAAATATGATTTAATTAATTAATTAAAGAGTTTAACTGATTAATTAAATAGGTTTGGTTTGCAATTAAATTGCAAAGTCCCTAGCATGACTTGAAACCAAATCTAGATTATTGAATGTATAGTATAAGTTAAATTTATATTTAAAGTGTTTAAATATGAATTTAATTAATGAGAAATTAATTTATAGAGATTAATTAATTAATTTATATTTGATATAAATTAGAAGAAGAAAAATAATTATTTTGGGTTAAGAACTCAAAATTAAGACACAGGGGCATTTTGGTCATTTCATAGTGTGACACGTGGCACCATGAGATGGTGACACATGAGTTTACACATAAGCTTGCCAAATGTTTTTTAATCATGTAAGATGATTAAAATCAAGATTAAATATAGGTTTGACACTTGGCACAATGTGATTGGGTCACTTAAACCTAGAGCTAATCAAAGGGTGACATGTGGCAAGGGTTTAATGTGTTAACCTAGCTATATAAGTGTTGTTATGAAAAAGAAAAACAACCAGCAGCCACTCCTCTTTTTTGTCACGCCATTTTGAGGCTCTCCATCTATTCTTCTTCATCTCTCATCAATTCAAAGAGATTAGCCATCAATCTCTTGAATTAAGAACACTAGAAATTGTTTCTAGTGTCCTGTTTACATCTCTAATCTCTTAAAAGGCAGAACTTGAATTTCTAATTAATAGAAAAAGCTTTAGAAGTTGTTCAAGGGCTTCCATAGGTGTTCTCGTTGTGAACAAGCTAGAGGGACAACATTTGGTGTCCTGAAGACAAATCTCAAAGGCGCAGACACGCTGTAGTGCATCAAGAGGTTAGTGTAATCGTTCTTGATTTAATCTAGGGTTCTAAAATTAATCTGATTAATTTTAAAATCTTAAATGGTAAATACAGATCCAAAAACATATTAAAAGAGTTTTAATATGTTGTTTATCATTGAAATCAAATAGATAAAAATAAATCTTGCATGATGCATGTGACCCTAGGTGAAAAATTTTGAATTCAATGGTATAAACTTGTATTTTTCACGCTTCCCTTCTTTCACTTACACCTTAGTGATTCTTTTGGGAGCAAAAAGAAGAGGAAAACAAGAGTTTTAGCAAGTGGAAAAATCTCACTCCTTTGAGGTTAGTGATCCAACCATGAATTTTTCTTTAAATTCATGTTAGGAAATTTGAATATGTGTAAATTGCAAAGAAAAAATTATTGAATACTATTTGGATGGAAACCTTAGATTTTTGGCAGCCATGGTTAGGGTTTGTTTGTGGTGAGTTTAATGAAGTTAAAAGACCATCATGGCAGCCCACAATATCTACCCACTAAGTGGATTGATGAAATGCAAGTTAAATGCATGATTTGAGATGTTAGGGTTAGGGTTAGGGTATAAAATGGAGACTTTAATCATGTAATGATGAAAGTGAGTTTTAATGGTCAATTAGTGACCATTTGGTTATGTTTAAACAAGAAATGAGGTGGTTTGATTAGTGGGAATTGCAGTTGGTGTGGCTGCCCATGGTAACCTACATAATTGGACATGAGTCCAGCAGGTTTGGGCAGCCATAACTTGAATTGTAGAGGTTTAATTGGTGCAAAGCTAATTGAAAATGAAACTAGACACATAATGGCATAACTTTGGTAAAGAAACCATGCCCATAAAACCAAACCAAGTGGACCAAAAGCTTGCCTTAATCCGGGTGACCTGTAGTCTGTTTCTGCAAAATGACTTTCATTTGGCCATAACTCAATGTAGAAAGGTCCAATTGACCTGAAATTTTACCAGCAACAAGCTGAGATATAGATCAACAACTTTCATGAAGAAACCTAACCAAAATTATGACCAGAACCTATCCAACAAGTGAGTTGCAGTTACTATTTATTGTACTATAGATATGGTCAGTCCAGAAAAATTCCAATCCGGCCAGTTGTGGTTTTTGGACCATAACTTGAGCTACAAAACTCCAAATGGAGTGAATCGAAAAAAGAAATTCAACTAGACAAAATAAGAAACAACTTTTATGTTGATCATTTTGCCAAATTCCCACTGCAAAATTGACCAATGGAATAGTAAAGATAAGGTATGAAAACTGAAAATTCTGCTCAATTAACCTTAAGCTTAGAAATGGTTTTGGCAACCAAAACCAACAAGTTTAAAATGCAAAATGTGGTATGTTGGTGATATTAGAACCAATGTACCTATTGCCTATGCAAAAGTCAACATTTTGATTGACTAATAAAGTGAATAGTAATACCAAAACTTGAAATTCAAAAATTGTGAAACTTAAAAGTGTAAAATACCCTAGTATACCTAACAAGATTAGTTTGGATAGCTTGGCATGCCACTAGGGTTCTGTTAGCAGTACTGCATATGGCTTTATGCCATTCTGTGTTTCATGGCTCCCATGCCATTCTGTGACATAATAGCCTTTGGCTAAGTTATTTGAGTTGATATACTTGGGTTTTAACCTCGATAATTATTACAGCTTATTAGCTGTTCTGTTGCACACCGGGACACATAGTGTGATCGATGGTGTGATGGTCGAGGTACTTAATACCCAGTGCCAGTTTACCCGTTTATCTAGTCCAGTCAACTAGTATGGGTTACTCGGGCAATGATAATAAACCTTATCAAATTTTAAGTGAATAATACTACAAATAATACCAGGAATTAAGTCTACCAAAAAAAAAAATGAAATCATACATTCTTCATAATTATTTTATTCTATTTTATTTTATTTTATATTGTCACCACAAAGCAGAATTGGTTAGTGCATCGCTTTTGCCACGTGCAGGTACTGGAGACCTAGCTGGGGAGCCTAGCAGACATCAGACGGGGTGAGTCTTCAGAGCTGCACCCGGGGTCCGGAGTCACCTCACATCTGCACTGCATATGGTAGGACATTAGGACTATAGGTGGCCCTTTTGTATTTTGCATTCTGTATTAGTTTGGATTGTAACTCTAAACTCCTGTAATTATGTATTAATGTAAATATATGAAATTTCATATTATTGAGGTTTTCTGCATTATGTATGTTGAAAAATGAAATATTGAGAATTATTTGTGAATATGCTTCAAATGATGAAGTGAACAGAAAAGTTTTGAAAATAGTATTGTGATTTGAGATTGAGATTTTGAGATTGACTTGAATGTGTATAATGGAGTTTGAATTTGGAAATTATTTTGGAAGTGTTTTTAAACAGGTTCAGAAGAATTGTTTTTCCAATTTACAGTCGGCACTCTGCTGGATTTTCTATAAAATTTATGGATAAATTTAGATTTATTAAATTTGAAAAATAAATGAATTATAAAGGGATAAATTGTGATAGAAACATAAATTGTTGCTCCGGCACACTGAGTGGCATAACTTGCTCGGCTACACTGTAGACGGGTAAGGGGTGTCACATTTAGAGACTAGAGGAGTAGCAGATTGAGCTGCTGAGGACAGAGGAGTTGCCTGCTTTGAAGTTATTGAGTATAATTTATACCCTGACTGTAAATATTTATTTTGATGTATGTAATGCACGTAAATGTATGGACATGTAAAATTGGTCTTGAGCAGCTTGTATAAAGCTTGTATAAAGTTTGTAATAAATTTTAGTTTGGATTTTCCTAATGTAAATTTTTAGTATGATGTATATAAATTATTTTATCTTTAATGAAATATGAATGGAAATATTTTATTTTAATTTGAATGAAATTGATTGATAGTACTTTGTTGATTACTGAATTTTTGGAAATTGAGAAATGATGATTGTTGAATTTTGAAACTTGAGAAATTAGTTGGGATTGTTGTGGAGTTGTTGAAATTGTTGAGATAAATTATTAGAAGTGCTTTTTACAGGTATTTGAAGAACTGTTTTCTCAAAATACAGACGGCACTCTGCCGAAATTTTTATAAAATTTGCGGAAAAATAAAATAGGCCAAAAATTTTAACTAGTTTTCAACTTTAATTAAATGTTTTAATACCTATTAGAAAATGTTCACCACTTATCAAAAGTAAGAAAATTGTTTTAAAATCCTTTGTAGGGTACTTAATGAGTTATCGGTAGGTGAAGTTCGGTAGTTCATTAGGTATTCTACGGGATCATGTTATGCCTTACAGAGGGGTAAGGTGTGCCAAAAAAGTTTGTTATTTTAAAAGGAACTTGGGAATTGAACTTCATATGCACATTTTCTAAGTAACTTTTACTATTGAAAAATTTGTACCTTAGGTTTCATGAACAATTCATTAAAGAGTCTTATAAATTCCTTGAAATTTTAGATTCACCTTGAATGAGTAAAAATAAATTTTCCAGGTATTTTATTGCTATTTTCTATTTCTTATACAATTACATAGAATATTAAACTTCTATCTAAAAGAAGAGCATCATTTGGATATTTACAAAAAATACTGATGAGCTGCATGGATTATTAAATTAATTAATAATTAATCTGATAAATTTTATTAATTTAGCCCATGGCAAAGTATTATAAATCCTTTTAAAAAAATATATTTTCCTTTCAAGATAATTGGTTTTTAAAATATTTTTTAAATCAATTAATAATTAACCTAATAAATTTTATTAATTTAGTCCATTGCTAAGTATTATAAACCATTTTAAAAAAAAATCTCTTTCTTTCAAGATAGTTGGTTTTTAAAATATTTTTTATATTATTTATCTATATTTTTATGTTGTTTTGAAATGTCTTTCTTTTTAGAAAATTATTATTATTTGTTTTGTGTTGCTCTTTTTACTACAGTTTTTTTTTTAAATTTTTTGTAGTGATAAATGGTATTCTAAATGTTTTATTGCTATATAGTATTTCATTATATAATCTATTAAAGAATAATATCATATAAAGCTTTAACAAAATACTAATGAACCACAACAAGTGATTAAATCAATTAATAATTTGCCTAATCAATTTTACTAATTTAGTCAATTGAAAGGTGTTATAAATCACTTTAAAAAAATTTACTTTGTTAGGAAATTGTTTGCATAATCTTTTTTATTTTATTCATGTTTTTTTTTTGTAATTTTGTAATGAGTTCCTTTTCCAAAAAAAAATTCCTTTTTATTCTCTACTATTCTTTGTTATGTGCTTTTTAATATTTGTTATTCTTTATTTTTAATGTCTTATTTTATGAGTATTGTAATTTATTTGAAGTTTGTTATAATGATCTTTCAATATTGGTTTTGTTTCATGGCTGAGCAAGAAATCATGTCAATAGATGTATTCACTGATATGAATATAAGTGAAAGTTTAAGTGAAAATGATGCTATTAGTCATCCTTCCAATTGAAGGCGCTTGCAAAAGCGACGCACTGAACAAATTATTATTGATTATGTTGCTGAAGATGGAATAGAAAACTTTAGCAAGTTGTCGCCTATTAGAGCTTTGATATCAAATTATTTTCAAAAATGTTTTCTAATTTATATATTTTTCGCTTCATTTGCCCCCCATTTTTAATTGATAAGCTATAGGAGATTTGAATTCGAAAAATTCAACCGTGCATTATTATGCCAATGTTCCAAATTCTGTTTTATCTTGTTCTAATGTCTTTGGTGGAGTTTTTTTTACTTCTTTGATTGCTAGCCTCCATTATGATGTTATTATTTACATTTGTATCTTAAAATTGAATTTTTTTAAAAATCCTTTTTATTAACCTAATATAAATTCTTGATTAAATATGTGTTATATAAGTGCAGATGTGGGCCCATCGTTATTTAAGTGTAATTATTGTGGAGCATTTTTTTGGCTCAAAGAATGTCCTAAGTATAGTTGTGGCGAGAGATGATTTATCTTTATGATGTGTTACCGTCAAGGAAGAGTAAAATTGCCCCTATTCAAAGAAACACCTCCATAATTAGATAAATTGTTATATTATAACGGTGGCCTGATTAGCTAATATTTTAGGAAAAATGTAAGGTCAAAGAACTTGATGTTTGCATTTATGTCAATTGGTGCTAAGATTGATTATAATGTTAATTGTGGATGTGGGCTTTATTGATTTAGAATTTCAGGTCAAAATCACATTTGATGGGTTCTTTAATTCCTCCAATTGATGAAAAGCCAAAGTTTGCACAATTATATATTTATGATACTAAACTTGAATTGCAAATAGGATTTCATCGATTAATTTTGGTGGTGATTCTGCAAATATGAATGAACAAATTGTTAGAGAGTTAATGGCCATGTTGGATGAACATAATGAAATGGTCAAGGTCATTAGACTAGCCAAAGATAGATTTAAAAAGCACTAAATTGTTCTTGTTCATATTTGATTATTAGGCAAGAGGGATTTTGATAATGGATAATATGATTTGCCAGTTTCATTTGAAATTGTAGCTTTGATTGTTGATGATGTTGGATCTTTTGATAGGCAGCGAGATATCATTGTTGAACATATGTCTAAGGGTTTGAAAAGGTGTAGTGATCTCCATCCATTATTTATGCTAATGGAATACCCACCACTTTTTTCATATGAAAAAGATGGTTATCAGATAGATATAAGTTATTCTGATCTTTGTAATAAATTACTTATTTGAAAGTGTGTTACAATGCGTGAATTCTATGCATACATATTGCAACAAAGGTCCTTAGAAGGCAAAACATTTTTGAGAAGAGGTAGACTTTTACAACAATATATTGTTGATGCATTTAGAACTTCTAAGGAATAGTGCCTTAATTATATCAAACAAAACCAAAAAGAATTACGCTATAAGATATATATGGGAATAAGGGATGCAATTAGTAGGGGAGATTCATCTGCATTGGACATTGGTAAATGGATTATTTTGCCAGTTGGTTACATGAGTGGACCTCAATATATGATTCAATATTATCATGATGCTATGGCAATATGTCGAACAAAAATTATTATAGGAGAACAAAAATCACCAGATAAACCTGATATTATAAGTAGAGTTTTTCATGTAAAATTGAAATAACTCATTGATTATTTTAAGGAAAAAAATCATTTTAGAGAATTGTTTGCATTGTTGTACACTGTTGAATTTCAAAAGAGAGGATTAGCACATGTTTATTATTTGTTATTGTAACACCTCCTTTGTAGCAACTCCGTACATTCTACTGTTCCGGTGACCAGTGTCGGTCCGGACAGCTAGAACGTTCGGAAAAATATTTAAACTAAAGTGAGGAACCATAATTAACTCAAATATAATAAGAAAAATTTAGTAAAAATTTTAGAAATAAAATACAACCAAGTTAAATGAGCCGATGCCCAAGCAATGGGTAACCCAGAGGGAAGTTGCGGTTCTCGTAACTAGGAGCCCTAGACGCGGGGAAAAATTCATAAAATAATTTTTGGGACTCCAGAGAAGGGTCATTGAGGTTCCTATGGCATTAGAATGCCAATAAAATATTTAGAAAAATTTTTCAATCGGTACAGACAATTTTGACCCGTTAAGCCAAACGGAGGGCATTTTGGTCATTTCGCCTTCAGAGGCGATTTTTGGCCGACTTGTCCAGTTGAGTAAATAATTATTATGACATAAAATATGAATTAATGTTGATGAAAAATTAATTTAAAGTTAGTAGAAAAGAAAAGAAAAGAAAAATATAATATAATGCAAATTATGACATCATTATGATGTCATTTAAAAGTTCCCACCAATTACATTTAAACAACCATTTAATTAACTAATAAAAGAGACAATAAAGACCAAAGAAATTAAAAAGCAAACAGCCATCTTCTTCCCTCATTCCAGCCGCACCATGGCCAAGGAAAGCCCTCCATTTCTTTTCTTCATTTTAGCTTGAAGATCTCTCTAACCTTACCCCAAAACCCTTAAGTCCCTTCACTAAAATTGGTCACCCAACCTTGCTAAAGTGTTTGGCAGCCTAGAAAAGGAAAGAAAGTGAAGTTTAAGCTTGGAAAATTCTGCCCTACAAGAGGTTAGTGCCTATTTATACATAAATCTCTCTTATTCCATGTTAGGGACTTAAATTGAGCATGAAAGTGTAACTTAAATGAAGTAAAACTTAGGTATATGTACCCCATGGAATTCGACAGCCTAGTGAGGGTCATGATTTTGATTGTTTAGAGGGGCTTAGAGTGGACTAGAGAGGGTGTTTAAAGTGTATATATATATATATGTAAGGAATGAAAGTGTTTAACTAAGGTGTGTGGTGTGAATTGAAATGGGAAATTAGGGTTTTGGGAGTGAAACTTGGACTTTGCTTATGAAATGGTGAGTGAACATTCTAATGGTCAATTAGTGACCATTTGAGGTAAGTTGACCATAATTTGAAGTGAATTAGAGTATTACAAACTGAATTGGTATGCTGCCTAGTGAGGGCAGCAGGGGAGGCAGTGAGTCCATCCTGTTTGAACTGCCATAACTCTGGCTGTGTAGGTTCAATTGGTGTTTGGCCAATTGGACATGAAACTAGACATATAGTGGCACAATTTTGGTGAAGAAACCATGCCCAAAAGACCAAAGCAAGTGGACCAAAAACTGGCCCCAATCCGGATGTCCTGCAACCAGATTCTGCAGAATGACCAAATGAACAATAAGCCATAACTCATTGTAGAATGGCCTAATTGACCTGCAATTTTTACAGCAATAAGTTAAGATATAGACAAACAGCTTTCATGAAGAAACCTATCCCAAATTATGACCAGAACCTATCCAACAAGGCAGTTGCAGTCACTGTTCACTGCACTGTAGATATGGTCAGTTCTGCAATTTTTCAATCCGGCCAGCTGTGGTTTTTGGACCATAACTAGAGCTAAAAAACTCCAAATGGAGTGATTCAAAAAAATAAATTCAACTAGACAAAATAAGGAACAACTTTCATGTTTATCATTTTCTCAAATTCTCACTGCAACAGCAACTAATGGAACAGTAAAGTTTAGGTATGAAAACTGAAAAATTCTGCTCCCTTAGTTTAAGCTTAGAAATGGTATTGGTGATTAATGCCAACAAGTTTTGAATGCAAAATGTGGTATGTTGGGAGTGTCAAAACCAATGTACCTATTTTCTATGCAAAAGTCAACATTTTTGTTGACTAATGAAGTGAATAGTAACATCAAAACTTGAAATTGAAAAATTAAAGAATTCTAAAGTATCAAATGCCCTAGTATACTTAACAAGATTGGTTTGGATAGTTTGGCATGCCAATAGGGTTCAGTTAGCAGTACTGCACATGGCATTATGCCATTCTGTGATTTTATGGCTTTTAGCCATTTTGACATTGTGTTGAGACTTGGCCTCGTGCCTCATATTATTTACAGCTTGTTAGCTGTTCTGTTGCACACCGGGAGATACATATGTGACCGATGGTGTGACGGCCCGAGGTACTTGATACCCAGTGCCAGTTTACCCGTTTATCCAGTCCAGTCATTCAGTATAGGTTACTTAGGCAACCAAAAGAATGAAAGTGGATAAAGTTAACGAAATAAATGATTATAATGAGTACAAAATAAGTAAAACATCGATACATTCAATGCATATTTATTTCTGTTATTTCTTTCTATTTTACTATTTGCACCACTAAGCATTATTGCTTAGCGCGTTGCTTTTGCCACGCATAGGTTCTGGAGATACTGATCGAGAGACCAGTAGACCGCAGACTGGGTGAGACCATCCTGCAGCTCTGCATAGTATCCGTGTCACCTTACCATCTTCAGTGCATTGGTAGGACACTAGGTTTCATTTTGGTATTTTGTAACTAATTTTTATTTTCTCTTATGTAATTGAACTTATGTAATGTATTTTAATGTTCATATAAATAATGAAAATTGTGGTTATGAATGTAAAATTTGAGTATTTATTTATTGCTTGTATATGAGTATCATGAGAAATGAATGTTTGAGTAATGGAAAGGTTGTTGAAAATCATGTTGAGACTTTGTTGATAAAATGGAGTTGGGATTGTTTGAAAATGATTTTGGAAGTGTTTTTCACAGGTTTCGAAGAACTGTTTTCTCCATTTTTAGCCGGTACTCTACCGGATTTTTTATAAAATTTTCGGAACCTCAAATAAATTATAATGTCAATAAATGACTTAAATGAAGTGTATTTCACAAGTTATATTCAAAACTATGATAAAAATTAATTAAGATAAAATAGAGTGTTCCGGTACACCGTGTGACATATCTTACTCGGATATACTGTAGACGAGTAAGGGGTGTCACAGTTATGGTTGGAAAGTCAATCAAAACTTAAAAGTGTTGTTGATATTGATAAATTCATATCTGCTAAATTGCTAGACAAAGTGGTTAATTCTATTGATTTTAAGTTAATTTCTTTGTTTATGATTCATGGTCCATGTGATTTTATGAATCAAAATTCTCCTTGCATGAAAAAAGGTCGATGTTCATAATATTTTCTTGAAAAGTTTCAAGAAGAAACTATTATTAACACAAGAAGATTTCCTGTATATAGAAGAAGGGAAAACAATACATGTATAGAAAGGAATGGAGAAAAATTAGATAACTCATTTGTAGTGCCACATAATAGAGATTTGGTTGTCAGATATCAAGCACATATAAATGTTGAATATTGTTATTTTTCAACTTTCATTAAATATTTTTTTAAATATGTGAATAAAGGATAAGATAGAATTTGTGCTATATTAGAAAATGAAGATAGGTATGTAGAAAGTGATAGGACAAATACAGAAAGCTCTAAATATGTTATTGATCAGAATAAAATATTTTTAGAATATAGATATACTTCTGCATGCAAAGCTGCATGGAGGTTATATGATTTTCTAATTCAATGTAGAGAATCAGTTGTAAAGAGATAAGTTGTACATGTACTATCCATGTGATTTTATGAGTCGAAACTCTCCTTGCATGAAAAAAGGTCGATGTTCGTAATATTTTCTTAAAAAGTTTCAAGAAGAAACTATTATTAACATAAGAAGATTTCTTGTATATAGAATAAGGGAAAACGATACATGTATAGAAAGGAATTGAGAAAAATTAGATAACTCATTTGTAGTGCCACATAATAGAGATTTGGTTGTCAGATATCAAGCACATATAAATGTTGAATATTGTTATCTTTCAACTTTCATTAAATATCTTTTTAAATATGTGAATAAAGGACAAGATAGAATTTGTGCTATATTAGAAAATGAAGATAGGTATGTAGAAAGTGATAGGACAAATTTAGAAAGCTCTAAATATATTATTGATCAGACTAAAGTGTTTTTAGAATGTAGATATACTTCTGCATGCAAAGCTGTATGGAGGTTATATGATTTTCTAATTCAATATAGAGAACTAGTTGTAAAGAGATAAGTTGTACATCTTCCCAATATGAATAATGTTGTTTTCGAACGTAAATCATCTTTAATTGATATTTTACAAAGACCAAATATAGATAAAACTATGTTAACTGAATAGATGACAACAAATACATTATATGAGAAAGCGAGATTGTTAACCTTTATTGAATTTCCTACAAAATGGGTTTGGAATAATAAAGGAAAAAAAATTGGACTAAAAGGAAAAAAGAACATTGCACTGGAGGGGTTCTTTTGTACATCCAAATTATGGAGAATTATATTATTTAAGAATGATTTTGAATGTAGTTAAAGATGCAAAAAATTTTGTAAAGATATGGACTGTAAAAAATATTATTTACCCAAAATTTTCAATCACCATGTGGTGCTTATGGTATGTTAGGAGATGATAGGGAATGGTTTGATGCTTTAAATGAAGCAATTTGTTGGGCGTCATCTATGGAATTAAGGAAGTTATTTGTTACTTTGATTATTTTTTGTGAAGTTATAGATGCAAAAAAATTATTTGATAAATTTTGAAAACATTTTAGTGATGATATATTTTATAAAATAGGAGAAGTGTTGAATATTGAAAATTTAGTAATCTCAGATAGTTGATTGCAAAATCATGTATTATTTGAATTAGAAAATATATTTAATAAAAATGGGCATTCCATTGTTGATTTTAATCTTCCTTTGCCAAATATTGTGTATGTAGATAATGTAGACAATCGACTTTTGTTGGAAGAAATAAGTTATGATATTCAAGAATTAAAGTCTACTCATGATATTAAATTTGCTTTATTAAATGAAAAGCAAAAAATTATATATAATCGAGTTTATATATGATGCTTTGAACAAAAAAAAAATGGTTTATATTTTATTTATGATCATGGTGAGACTGAAAAAACTTTTCATTATGAAACAATCATTTCAAGAATTATATTAGAAAATAAGATTGTTTTAACTATTGCTTCTTCTAGGATAGCTGCTTTACTCCTTTAATATTCTCAATTTAAATTTTTTATTGAAATAAATGATTCTTCAGTCTGTGGTTTAAAAACAAAGGGACAAATCTAACAACATTAATTGAACATACCACCTTGATTGTTTGGGATGAAGCACCAATGGCTCATTTATTTATTTATTTTTGAATCTATTGGTCATTCATTTAGAGACCTTTTGTGTAATGGTGAATCATTAGATGAACAATTACCTTTTGGTAGAAAAGTTATATTATTGGGTGGTGATTTTAGATAAATTTTTCCAGTTGTTGTGAAAGGTAATAGAAGCAACATGGTGAATGCTTGCATAACAAATTTTTTGTGGCCTCATTTTCATGTTTTTAAACTTTTAAAGAACATGTGCTTGCAAGATTCATCTATAGACTGTATGTATTAAAACAGACAATTTGATTTTACTAATTGGCTTTTACAGGTTGGGGATGGAACATTGCATTCAACCCAACATGAAAATGAAGATATAGATCATTAGTGGATTGAAATACCTAATCGATTTTTGTTATCAAATAATGATGACCCAATTAGACAAATACTAAATGAAACATATCCATCTTTTGACATTCATTTTATGAGTTTATCTTATTTAAAAGAAAGATCAATTGTGACTGCTAAAAATAATGATGTTGATGTTATAAACAATTACATACTTGATTTAATGCCAACAAATTATAAAATATTTTATAGTTTTGATTCAATTTGCTGTACAACATCAAATTTTGATGAATTGCAAGTTTTATATCCAATTGAATTTTTTAATTCTCTTAGTTTTAATGGATTTCCATATTATAAATTATATTTGAAATTATACACTCCTATCATGTTGCTTAGGAGTTTAAATCCAGCAATAGGTTTATGTAATGGAACTTGATTACTTATCACAGAACTTGAAACAAGAGTAATGGAAGCAAAAATTATAACCGTCACTTTTGTTAAGACCAAAGTTCATATTCCTAGAATTGTTTTGCACATGTATGAAAAAAAAATGGCCCTTCATACTAAAAATGAGACAATTCCTGATTAAACTTTGTTATGTGATCACAATAAATAAAAGTTAAGGCCAAACATTAAAAGATATAGATTTATATTTGTATGAACTTGTCCTTTCTCATGGCCAATTGTATGTTGCCTTATCAAGAGTCACGAGGGTAAAAGGAATTCATATTGTTCTTAATTCTTCTAAAGATAGAGATGATAATTTCAATAAAAAAATTAGTACAAAATATTATTTATCAAGAAATTTTTAATGGTATTACTTTTTTTGTGTAACATTTATCAAATAAATTTTGATGCCTATTTTTTATCATGTTTTTTTTTCTTAATAATTATTAGTGTGTTATATTAACTCATTAAATAGTTTTGTAAATTTTTTATTCTTGATATTAATTTCCTTTGATTATTTTTCTGAATTTTTAACAATTAACATTTGGAATTTGTACAGTATGGTTGAAATTTTTTTGTTCATGATTCTATTTTATATAAATCTTATATTTTGAGTTATTTTTTTATTGCATTTTTATAGATATAATTTTTTAAAAATGATTATTTTGTTATGGTTAACTAAATTGTGTTGTTTCATCTAGATTTAGAGATGGATGATTTATTGTTATCAGATTTGAAACTTGGAATGACAAATTGTAAAATACAAGTTAGGATACCATGGATATGGGATTTTATTAATCCATTGAATGCTAAAGACCTGTTTAATATGGACTTTTTGATGCTAGACAAGCAGGCAATTATAATATCAATTATTATATAATTAATTCATTTGTTTTAAATAATACTAATTTATTCGATTTTTTATTTTAAATTCTTCAAAGGAAATGAAATGCAAGGTATTATTAGAAAAGTAAGATGTTGACTATTTCAAACCTTTGTTGATAGAAGGGAATGTCTATTCTCTTTTGAATTTTCTGGTGATATCTACTTCTAGATCACATAGACTCTGTCCAAGAGATGAACGAATAATATTATCAAGGAATACAATGGTGAAATGAATTCACGATGATGATCATGCTATTCCTTTTGAAAAGTTTCATTTCTATGTTCAAGGATATTATTAATGCAATCTCGCAAGATATTACACTGCATGGTACTTTTTTTTGCCCAATATATATTTTACAATTACAATATTTTATGTTAGAATTTGGGGAGCCCAAAGCACCTGGAGAGAATCCTTCTTGATGGGTCTTATGAAAGAACACGCTCATGGGCTTGACAACAAATCCAACTCAAAATCTTAAGGCAATGAGTTTATGGGTCCTTCCCACTTATATGTCTTTTACTCATCCCATCCTTTTTTGATATGGGAATTCCACACTTGTATATTCCCAATAATCTCTCCCTCAAGTGCAAATTTCTTCTACATTGGGCTTATTAGGCCTGCTCTCCCTTAAATGAAAGCCTTTTTTTTTCTTAACTCAAGTATTACGGTGTCACCAAGAGCCCCAATTACTCCACAAAACCCACTCGAACATGCACCTCTAAAAGCCATGTTAGAGCCATCATGTGTACGGAGAGTTCCCACTTTATTGATATGCTTTTCTCTAGAAGAGTGCCTTCCTGCTCCATTAGGCCTACCAGAAGTCACCTGGCTCTTTCATCCACGTGTCAGAGCATCATGAGAATCACTGACCACCATTTTTATACTCATCCATTGCCAAACCAAGGCTCTGATATCACTTGTTAGAATCTGGGGAGCCCAAAGCACCTGGAGAGAATCCTTCTTGATGGGTCTTATAAAAGAACACACTCATAGCCTTGACACCACATCCAACCCAAAATCTTAAGGCAATGAGTCTATGGGTCCTTTCCACTTATATGTCTCTCACTCATCCCATCTTTTTCCGATATGGGAATTCCACACTTGTATATTCCCAACATTTTATTTATATGGTACATGTCTTTGCCTAATATGATTTAGTGATATTTTATATTTTATAATTTTGCATTAAATAATATCAATTAAAACAACTCATTTAAGAATCATAAAAATTTGTGCAAGATTGATAGTGAAACTTGTCATATTTATGACCCAAAATCCTAGTTGATTGGGAAGACTCTTTCCTAATTTGAATAGGAAAAATATTCCTCAATAGGATGGAGAATATTTCCTATATAGAGCAGAACTCTTATTTTAGTATTATTCAAAAATTGAGTGGGATTCCTAATTAGATTAGAACTGAGAGACTAGCATTATAAATAGAAGTATTGTGAAGAGATTAATTTCGCTTTGCTCATGAAGAGAAGCTTTACCCATGAAAAGTGGCTTTGCCCATTGAAGAGAGTAGCTTTCAGCTCATGGTGTGAGGTTGTCACCCATTGTAGAGAGGAGCTTTGCTGATTGCTAAGGATTTGGCTTTACCCTTTGATGAAGTGCTTTTGCCCATTGCAGTCTTATGAAGGGAAAGAGGCTTTGGCCTAAGTTGGATAAAGGGTATAACTCAAAAGAAAAGGATTATAGCCCATTGTAGTTAAAGGTACCTTTTGTGGTGCAGTAGTTAAAGTAGTAAATATATTAGCTTATGTCTAGAGGAGATTGAAAGGAATAACTAATATGTTTACTATGAGTAGTTTATTGTGAGAGATCTCTTGCTTGTTGTTGGGTTAATGAGTAGTATATTTTGAACTTATATTGATAATTTATTATTGATGATAGTGGAAAATAACAAGCCCATGAATTTAGCCTTACATAGAGAGAGTGTACCACGTAAATATTGTGTTTTGTAGGTTTACTTTGTTTCTTTGCAGTTTACACACTTCCATAATGCACAGCAAAACTGTCCAACTCTGAGTAAGTATATTCATTAATTAATGTGTAATTGTTAAATTTCTTAGTTGTCATTTTATTAATTGTGCATATTATATTAATAATTTTTTTAATGTTATATCAGCGAAATTATTTTTGTTATTCTATGGGATAAAATAGCTGAATCTCTTTCTATCAATGAAATATTGGAAGAAGAAACAAAAGGACCAATGGTTGGTATCTTTGTTGGTTTGAAAAGAAAAAGAACAATGGGAATGTTCTCATATTTATAATTTTCTATTTTTCTAATTTAAATGATTTATTTACTTCACAAAAAAGCATGAAACGCAGATGTAATTCTCTTCAATCCATAAAGTTCTATGTTAATTTGTTGATACCGAAAGTTGAAGCATTGATTGATGTGTAAATTATAATTTCAATTTTTTTTTTCATTATGAAACAATTTATTATTTTAAAATTAGTCTATTCTTTATGTCTGTATCCATGGCTTTATGCCCGTACTCATGGCTTTATACCTGCACTCATGGCTTTTATGCCCGATTATGTGTTTTGATGGCTTTTTGCCATATTGATTGCATATGTGGTTGACGTACTGAGCTTACACGTCCCATGGTATGACGGCTCGAGACACTGCGGTGTCCAGTGCCAATGACCCGTTATCTAGTTTAGTCAGCCTGTCATAGGTTACTTGGGCAGTGAAATTTATTGAAATAAGTTAGGGATATTAGCAATTAAAAATATTAGAAATTAAATAAAATAAATGAGTAAGATGACCTAAAATAAATTAGAATAGTTATTTATTAGAAAGAATTGAAATGAACTGGACCGATATTAAAATTTACTTATTATGAGATAATATGAGATAACCTAGAAAGTATTGAGAAAATGCTAAAAGATTAGCAAAGAAAATTATAACATACATAAATATTGCAAATGTGACTTACATAATAATATAAGCATAAATTTATTATTTTTAGATCATTTTTCTATGTACATTATTACTGTACATTGGCGAAATAAACACTTCCAAAGAAGACTAAATTAGGATAAAACATATTAAATTTTAGAAATTGCATATGAAGTATAAATAAATCTTAATTATCCGAATTATATTTTGTTTTTATATTTATTTGTATATTATTTTCTTGTTATATTATTGCAACACTAAGCAGCAATGCTTAGCGCGATGGAATTGTTTCCTTCGCGCAGGTACTGAAGATAAAACCCAACGGATAAATTACTGAAATTTTTGGAGTCCAAATTTGCAAAGTGTCAAAGGTTGTCTCCTCCTCAGCAATGCATGTAGATAGGGCTCACATTAGGCATATCATGTATTATGTGTATATTATTTATTTCTGATATTGTAATGTAAATTAGCAAATTATAATTAATTTGTATATCATGTAAATTAAGGATTTATGTAATTAGTTGCAAATTATATAAATTAATGTAAATTTGAGAATTTTGCTATAGGAATGGAGCATGAATGAATTTGTACAAATGAGTATGGATTTGAATTACATAATGATTTTTGAAATGATGATATGAGTATGGATGAGATTATTATTAGAAATTATTGTTGAAATTTTCAAATAGGTGAATAGTGAAATACGCCAAATGGCAATAGAAACAGGGGAAACTTCGCTGGTTTCTCCTTAGAAAAATATTTAATATTAAATTGTAATGAGAAAAAAATTATTAAAAAAATAAAGTAAGATAAGATAGGGTGCTCCAGCACTGAGTGTAGCACGCCTTGCTCGGCTATACTGTAGTTGGGTGAGGAGTGTTACATTAATAGACAAGGGAGCACAATCAACTGCAAATGAAAATCATGCTTAAGTAATTTTTGGGTAGAAATAGGTGATAATAGAGGTTCAAGAAAATATAACATAGCAAAGAGAAGAAAGATACTAACTTTGATGACAACTGAAACTAACTTTGATGACAACTGAAACTGAGATTAATTTCCCAACCATCAATGAGATAAATTGAAGAATCACAGGAAAAAAAAAGGCAATTACAATCACCCATGAAAAAGTCAATACTAGCACTTTTGATATAGAATTTTGTATCCCCCATTTAATATTTGCTAAAATTCCAAAACCTATAAAAAAATTTTCAGCTACCCATTTGCTTTTAATTAATTTCACTATCTCCTTTGCACCATAAGCAGTTTAGTAAAAACATAGAAAGATGATCAGAGAAATATATAAAAAAAATACATCACATGCATTGTACATATCAACAGTTTCTCATATCTTTATTCAAACACTTGAAAGTAATCTAAAAAGAACCCAAAAATCTTTGTATCCCAATCACACCAAAGTAATCTAAAAATTGATGTATTCTTGCATAAATGTGAATGAAATCATGTGAGAGGAAAAAAAAAAAAAACAAATGAAAAGTAATCATTTAACTTGGGTACAATTCAAAATAACCATGCAACAAATTTAAAGAAAGAAAAGAAAAATTAAAACTTGAACAACATACCTGAATTAACGAGCGATATGGGTTAATCTTGCTCCTGTACTTCTTTGCTTGAATCTTTGAATTGCAGGTGTTTGATAAAATACTAGAAATGTCGAGTTATGAATGTCAACTAAGCAATTTGAGACTATTTAGTGTGTTGGTATTTTTATTTGATGATGTCAATAGATGTTAAAAGGGGGTGAGCACTATCATCGAATCTAAGAGATAGATCTTGATAAGATATTTCTTTTTTTTTTTCATTATTTTCTATTCTTATTATTTGAAAAAGATATTTATTAATTTATATTCTCTTTTAAAAAAATTAAACAAAATTTTTATGCAAAATATTTTTAATATGCAATTTAATAAAATACATAATTTGTATATGTACTATTTTATTATTCAAATATATTTAAAACTAATACATTTAAATATCATTTCCATGGCTCAAAAAATAAATTGCTTTTTAACAAGCAACAAATATAATTTAAATTTTTATTTATACAAAGTATTTAATTTCTATCACTTTAAATGTAACACAAAAAAATCTATAAACTACATAACAAAATATTTTCTTCGATTATTAATATGTTCTAAAAATATTTATATGAAATATTTAAATCCTAATTATGTCAAATAGACTATAAAAAATATAAATGTTATTCTAAAAGAATATTTAATATTTAAATAAATAAGTTCATAAGAGAAATACAATTGATTAAGATAATACCTTAACATATACAAATATTATTATTAGTATATTATTAAAAAAATATATTATTTTTTTTTATTTGTTAAATCTGTGTTTTAAAAAAAAATGTTTGCCCGTAGCATTGTGCGGGTATATCACTGGTTTTTTATTATTTTATTACTATAAGCTTCATTCTTTCCAAAAAAAAAAACTTTTAACCTCTATGTTCTTAAATATATTTATTAAATATTTTTTAAAATTAAATTAAATTAAAATTTTTAATTATAAAATTTTAAAATAATTAAATATTTTTTTAAAAAATTAATCATATAAGATAATATTTTTATTCATTTCGAATAGAAAGCGAAAGCAAAATAGCTAAATTATAATTTTACTCTTATAAATATTATTTTACTTATAGATAAAGAGGGTAAAACATAGATTATATTATTAATAGAGCCATTTTCTTTCATTTTTTTCTTTTCAATTATCTAAACAATAAAAAAATAATGTTATTTTTCCTCCTCACTTTAAGAAAATATTTGAGGAATTCTTCTTCTTCATTTTACATTTGTGGGAAAGTTGAGATTGACTAGTTGTGGTGGCTCTTTTAAACATGATTCATGAACACGATGTGAAGATAAAGAGTTTGGGTTATCCTTATTCATATTCGTGCTCACTTTCTCCTTCCCATTGGTAGTTTACGAAAGCCCCTTCCCCCACTTCCGTACACTTTTCGACCACAACCACCCACACTAATGACACTTATAACTCTAACACCCTCTAGCAACTCTAGATGTAACATCCACCAATTTTTGATCTTGGAATACCTACTATCGAGTGGAATTACAAACAAACTTAGGATTTCAAGGAATGGTGGATGTGGTGGTAAGTGTGTTGAAGGTGTTATTGGTGTATGCTAAATGGTTGGGGTGTTAGAGGCAAAGTTTCTCTTTTTTTTTTTTAATTTTTTTTATTTTAGAAACAGTAGGATTTTCAACTACCGAAAGTCCCTCAGGTGCCGTAAGTATAAATGGTCTTTTTACTAAAAAATAGTGCGAAAATTTTGAAATTCTCTCCATTCTCCCCTACTGTGGCATGCAAAGGTGAAGACATTCACCAAATTCAAACCAAAGCCTTTTCTCTTTTTGGCAATTTGTAAGCTTTGATTGTTTAAAGATCTTGTTTGGGTTTTAATTTCTCACAAATTCAAAATGGTTCTCCAAAGGTGACCATTTTCTATGGTTTGAAATTTAAGATTTTAAAAGAAGTGATTTCATGTAAGAAATAAAATTAATTAAACCCTGAGAATGTTAAACCTTTTGAATCAAACTTTTGAGTTTCATTTTTTTCTCCTTTTTTATTGAAATGAATAGGCATATGACTTGTCAATAGGGTTTTGGGATCTTGAAGCAGCTAAGTAGTTGTTATATATTTGGTGTATATTGTTAGAAGCGAGTTTTTAGAGCTTGAGAAATGAAATGATCAAGTTTTGGGTTGATAAAGAGCAACAGAATGCATATTTGGAATTCTAGAAATTTCCAAGTTCAACTACCGAAGGTCTTAACTTAAGTAACTGAAGTTGCAACTATCACTTGGGGATATTTTATGTTTTGGCTTTTGGCAGCTGAAGTCCTTCACTTTGATAGATGAAGTTGCTTTGGCCTGCCTTATTTTCCTTTTTGTTTTAAGGCTTTGAAACTTATTTTTAGACACTGAATGGACCAAGAATAAACTATATGAAATTATATATAGAGTATTAGAAGTCTGGACAACTCATTAAGGTCCATCTTTTATAGGATTAGACGTGAGGAACCTGAAAAGTTACAATTAAGTAAAAGCTATGGTAAGTGTTGGCGTGTGATAGGCTTCAAGAGGTAAGTAACACTAACCTTAATAAATGATAATCACTTTATTTAATTATAATTGGACTCCTAACCATCCACATACATAATTTCACATTATTATTAGGTTACATGTATCTAGAACACAAATATATTGCATTACTACATAATTAATTGTTGACGCTCGATAGATGTTGAATGACTCATTGATTTCCCTTACATTATGAATAAGATATGGATATGATATGATCATATATGATGTGGTAAGACCAGGTGAGGGATAATAATCTCCTAGTTCACTATTCATGATAGAGGAAGTCTCGAGGAGCTTCTTTATGAGCCGTGCATATTAGTTATGTTATGTAAGAAGAAAAAGTCTTGAAGAGCATATTTATGAGCTTGGAAAATTAGTTTTGGGAAATCACTCGTGAAAAGTCTATCTTATGTAAATTGTTTGTAATGAGTAAAATCATATGCTTTATGCATTCCATATTTATGAAATGAATGGAACTAATAATGAAAAAATGTTAGTTTGCTCACTGAGTTTTCTAAAGCTTACTCCCTTCCACTAGCCCCAGATGAAGAGCAGCAAGAATAGAAGTATAAATAGAGAGGCTAGCAAGTTTCAGTATTCTAATAAATTCTTAATGTATGACTTAAGGATTTTGTAGTGGACATGTAATTGTAAACTATTAGTTATTGCGCTTGGCTTTATTTTATCAAGCGTGTGTAATATGTAAGAAAAAAATAGCTTATGTATGTAACATCCTCACTTACATAATCTGTACGTTATACTGTTCTGATGACTTAGGTTACCCGAGCAGACAGCCAAAGTACAGACAGTTAGAATGTGGATAGCCAGAATACAGATAGTCAGAAATGTTTGAAACTATACTTTGGTGATAGTGAACAGACATAAATTGATGAAATAAATAAAAAGAAAATACAAGAAAAATTAAGAAAAAATAAAAAAGAGGAAATAAAACTAGGTTAAACGAGCCGACACCGTAGCAATGGGTGACCGCACCGGAAAGTTACGGCGAAGGCAATTGTCAACCCTAGGACCGCAGGGAACTCTCATAAATAATTTTCAGGATATAATTAAAGGCCTATAGAGGTGTAATTGACATTAGAAATGTCAAAGAAAGATTAAGGAATTAGTATAAATAAAAATGAAAAATCAAGAAATTGAAAAAAATCGGTGTTACCAAAAAATCAGAAATATAACCCGAGAAGGGGCATTTTGGTCATTTGACACCTTGAGTTGACTTTTGACCTTAATGTCTATTAAAAATAAGTGATATTAAGCTTTGAAAATGTCATGAAAAATAAGAATTGGGTATATAATATAAATAGTGGAAGATTGTTGGCATAATTGCAAATTAAGGAACTTTGGAATTAATTAATTCATTAACCAAGATTAGTGCTCCACTAATCATGATTAAGTGGACCTATATAAGCCTTCTTAGATAGAAAATAATCTCATCTTCAACCTTGCACAAAAACCAGCTGAATTGCCTCCATGAATCCTCCATAGCTGAAACCTCCATAACCACCATGCTCTCATGATTCAAGCCTCATTTCAACATATTTTCTTCATTAAAGCTTGCACACTCAACTTGAGGAAGCTTTTGGGAGCAAGAAAGGAAGGACTTAGTGAGGTTTTGGGAAAGCTCTCAAGAGGTAAGTGTCCAATCTTCCTACCTTTCTTTAGTATCTTGATATTTAGGTTAAGGGGAGTTAATTGGTGTTAAAATTTGAAAGAAATTGTTGAGTTTGCAGTTTGCCCATTTTCGTTAGCCATGGGAGGTAAACTTGCTTGAGTTTTTCTTACACTAAAATGATAGGAATTAGTGTTGATTAAGTGAATTTGATGTATTGATAAATTACTTCCCATGTATGTATATTGAACACTTGAAATTAGGAGTTTGGGAAGTGTATTGGAAAGCCTTGGCATATGGCCAATTTTGGCAGCCTTGAAGTTCATGGATTAATGTTTGATTTCATGAATTTAAGTAATGAATTATGGTATTGATGGATTAAGGGTAGTATATGTAAGAAATGATTGGAATTGTATGTAGTAAAAGTAAGTGATTTCATATGTATGTATATGTTGAATTAAACTTTGAGAATTAGGATTGTAATATGTGCATTAAGCACTTATGTATTCTGCCCAAATTGACATAATTGAGTTGTGATTAATGATTAGTAGAAGTGCCATGTATGCTTATTTGGAGTTTGGAAGAAGAAGGAGATTGAAATTGGGAGTGCCATATCTCCCTTTGTGTTACCCCAAATGGTATGAAGCTAATTGGAGGTGTTTTGGGATATCCAAACCTTCATTTTTTAAGAAGAAACCCTGCCCAAATTTTGTTCATAGGTTAGTCAAATTTTGGCTTTGATACGGCTAGCTTGCTGGATTAGCCTCAGAATTGACCATATGAACAGTATGTGTTCATATGGCCTTAACATGCCCTAGGAAGGTTAGAATGACCTGAATTTGGAACCATTGAAAAGCTTAGACATAGGGGAACACTATTCCTGGAGACCACTTGACCTAGTTTTGCCTTTAACCAAGTCAAACTATTAGCACAAGTTGGGTCACCAAAACTGTCAACCTAGAAATTGACCAAAATACTGTTCCATTGATATGCTTGACCAGTTTTGGCAAAAATGCCATAACATGGTCTCCAAAGCTGAAAATTGAGTGAAACTAGTGCCAAAAGTTTTATAAGATATAGAACAACAATTTTTATGTTTTGACCATGCTCCATAACCCATTGCATGCTAGGGAAAATATTAGCCAAAATTAGGAATTGAAATTTGGAAAATGTTAAGTTGAACCCAGAATGCCATTGATACCCGTGTGTTCAATTGGCCATAAATCACTCAAACAGGTCCAAATGACCTGAAATTTATATCAATGGAAAACTTAGAAATAGAGCTATAACTCTTATGAAGACACCAAAGCTCATAAATGGCCAAAACCAAGTCAATTTGCTTGCCCAAGTTAGGGTACAAATCCGCTAGAATTGAGTTTGACCTAAAAATGACCTAACTTTGCATTAAAAATGCAATATGTCCAGCTTTAGTAAATTGACCATATCTTGGTCTATACAACTCAGAATGACATAAAATCAGTGGTAAAAATTCGATAAGATATAGACCTATAAATTTGCTTCTTTGACCATAAACTAAAAACCAAGGGAAACAAAACATTTAGCTAGATCAATCTAGCATACTAAAAATGAAAAATTGACATTATCATGCAATAAGTCTTAGAAATAAAATTGGCAATAAATGCCAACTTGTGAGAATTGTAAAATGTACTATATTAGCAACATATTGAGATGCAAATTGTGACATGTTGATACTAGAATCAACTTATCCATGATGCATAAAAAGGTCAACATTTTTATTGATCAGCGAAGGGCATAATGACCTATAAACCCCAAAAATAAAGAATTAAATATTTAAGCTTGTAAATGCCTTAGTCTTGCCTAGTTGACTAGTTTGGATAGGTTGGCATGCCAATAAGTTACTGATAGCTATACTGTAAATGGCTTCACGCCATACTATGTTTTATGGCTTATTATGCCACACTGTGATTTTAATAGCCTATGGTTATATGGATTTTAATAGCCTATGGCTATACGAATTATGTTATTATACTCAGCTTATTGCCTAATTTATTATATGGCTTCTTGGCCACACTGTTTGCACACCGGGAGATAGTGATCGATGGTGTGACGGCCTGAGGTACTAGGTACCCAGTGCTATATTAACCATTTATCTAGTCTGGTCAGTGTATAGGCTACACGGGCAGTTAATTTAAGCATTATTAAATTCAAACAGCTAAATTAAGTGTAGAGACATACAGTATAACCAAATTAAGTAAAAATGAAATATTAGCAAATAAAAGTATAAATGGCAATAAAATAATAATCTTATAAAAGATTACTGAAATATTAGAATGAAAAGAATATTGACACCATAAATTCATAAATGATTAAATTATTCTATTTTAGTGTATTTCTCTTTATGATTGGCATCACTAAGCAGAATTGTTTAGCGTGTTGGTTTTGCTACGCGTAAGTATTAGAGACACTGCTGGGGAGCCCAGCCGACCTACGACCGGGTGAGAGATCAGATCTGCACAGGAGTCCAGAGTCATCTGCACTGCATTGCAAATATGGTAGGACTTAGAGATTCTTGTGCTTTGTTTTTCTATTATATTTTGAAATTTGGCCCTGTATTTTGTAATATTATGAAAACTTTAAAGTTTGTAATAATTTGTACATATTAAATAATATGGAGATCTTTTGGATGTATTTAAATTATTATGGACTATACTTTGAAACTATTTAAATACTGTGAAAGTCTATTGACTTTACTGAGACCTTGAGATTATGTACAAATTTGGGATTTGAGAATATTATATTGAACTATTTTTAACAGGTGTAGAAGGACTGTTTGTTCGAAATACAGACGGCACTTTGTCAGATTTGTATTAAAATTTTGCAACACTCAGTTTTATCAAAACATAAAATAATAAACAATCATGATGTAAATTTCACACAACTATTTCCTAAACCAAATTGAGTATTCAAAAAATAAGATAATCATAGACTAGGTGCTCCGGCATGCCATGTGGTACGCCTTACTCGGCTACACTGTAGACGGGTGAGAGGTGTTACATTTAGTAATATCAGAGCACGGTTTAAGTATTTCTGGACCTAGATAGATTGTATACCATACATTGCATTTGTAAGTGTTAAGATGACTCTAATGCAGATTTGTTTTTTTTTTTTATTTATTTATTCAAGGTTAAGACATGGACTCGGAGTCGCAGGAGACAATAGAGAGAGAAGTAGAAAGCCATAATCCGACTAAGAGTAATGTTAGAGACAGGGGAGATCCTACTCCATTAGTGCAAGAGGTGCCTGCATAACCCCAACAGGCCATGTTTTAGCAAATGACTGAGTACTTTAGACAAATTAGTGGGGTAATTCCACCATCACAGCCTCAGCAGAAGTCACCTTTGGGAAGAATAAGAAAGTATGGGGCTGTAGATTTCCATGGCAGAAAGGAAGATGATTCTACAACTGTAGAGTATTGGTTAGAAAGGACTGAAAGAGTCTTGGAGCAACAACAATGCACACTAGAACAGAGTTTAGAATGTGCAATCTCACAGCTACAAGAAGCTGCTTATCGATGGTGGTGTCACACCTTACCCCTCTATAAGGCACAACATGATCCCGTAGTATACCTAATGAATTACTGACTCCGCCTACTGATAACCCATTAAATACACTATAAGGGATTTTAAAACAATTTTCTTACTTTTTGAAAGTTGTGAGCTTTTATAGCAGGTATTAAAAATATTTATTTAAAGTTTAAAGACTAGTTAAAATTTTTGTCCATTTTTATTTTTACACAAATTTTGAAAAATTTTCGGCAGAGTACTGTCTATATTTGGGGAAAAACAGTTCTTTAAACACCTGTAAAAACACTTTCAATAATTCATTTCATCAAAATCCACCACTACCACAAAATAAATCAACATCATTTCTCCCAACTCCATAATTCAAAATAATTTTCAATTCAATTGTCTTCAAAAATATTATTAAATAACTTCATTCATATTTCACTAAAGAAAAATTAATTTACATTCATTACAAAACTAAAAAATAAGTTTGAACATTACAATAATTTGCATTTCATTACATACCAAAATAATAGTACAAGACTTTTTGTACAACTGCTCAAATAATTTACATACATATAATTACATGCATAATCAAAATCTAATATGCAAGGGTATATCTATAATATACCGAGGCTTGTCACAAGCAGTCTTTAAGGTGCAGGTACAGCTGCAGGAATCTCACTCAACTGCTCTATCTCTACTCTCACCTGCGACAGCATAGAAAGCTGTCGCTGAGTGGTGAACTGTTAGTAGTATGCCCTAGAGCATATCATTTAGTATGTATCTTGTACATATTTTTATTAATAAAAGGCATTTCCACTTTTCCGTTTACATAATATATTTATGTGTAATAGAAAAGGTCCATTGATATTTTGTTAGAAATATTATTCTTAAGTTGTTAAGAATATGAGTGACAATATTTCTAGCACGAAGTATCATAAATAGGTTCACAATCGAGGATACTTTATAATGAGGACATGACTTATCCAGAAAGATTGTATTCATGTTTGTTCCCAAGTTATTTATATGAGATATAAATAAGATGGAATGGTGAGTCTCATGCCATATAACAAACATGATAGGCACTTATAAATGATAAGTAGTAGAACCGGTGACACTTATGACAAGCACATGGAGTTTATTCTTGTCAATGTTTTGTCATAAATCATATCGATGCATATAATCTTTAGACTGAGATATACAGTTATCTTGTATATAGGTAGTTTGAGTTTGATACTGCTTTCATACTTGTACTGTGTATGGGTATATGGGCATGTGTTGGCTCCTACTAGTTATATATGGAGGTAGGTGTTGATCAAGATGGAATTTGTTCCTCTAAGTAAATAGAGATAAAATCCTATGTTCATTTAATTGTTCTTGATGTTTCAGGTTCATGGCAGAGACAGATAGATTTATTCAGAAAAGAGTTTCTGATGAGAAAATCTTTTTAATCAAGAACTGGAATTAAAAAAGAACATAATATTCATAGCAAATGGAGTTTGACATAAACCATGACTCCAGCTTGAGTTGGGATTTTGTAACAGAGAGATTCTAGTACATGGTAACATATGATTATAGGTTCATTTAAGGTAAACCTTATTACTAATTGGGTGGTTATGGCATGCTATGCTAGGTGTTAACCATGGTCTATGAGGTTCATAAAATGATTTAGAGAAATCATTTATGGTAAGAAAGAGTTCTGATGATATTAAGAGTTGATATCATGTCTCATTGCCAATTAGTGATGAGCCTAGTAAGTCACACACATACACAAGTTATCACCTAATTAAATATGATTTAATTAATTAATTAAAGAGTTTAATTGATTAATTAAATAGGTTTGGTTTGCAATTAAATTGCAAAGTCCCTAGCATGACTTGAAACCAAATCTAGATTATTGGATGTATAATATAAGTTAAATTTATATTTAAAGTGTTTAAATATGAATTTAATTAATGAGAAATTAATTAATAGAGATTAATTAATTAATTTATATTTGATATAAATTAATTAGAAGAAGAAAATAATTATTTTGGGTTAAGAACTCAAAATTAAGACACAGGGGCATTTTGGTCATTTTGCAGTGTGACACGTGGCACTATGAGATGGTGACACATGGCATAGCACATAAGCTTGCCAAATGTTTTTTAATCATGTAAGATGATTAAAATCAAGATTAAATATAGGTTTGACACTTGGCACAATGTGATTGGGTCACTTAAACCTAGAGCTAATCAAAGGGTGACATGTGGCAAGGGTTTAATGTGTTAACCTAGCTATTTAAGTGTTGTTATGAGAAAATAAAATACAACCAGCAGCCACACTCCTTTGTCACGCCACTTTGAGGGTTTTTATCTCTTCTTCTTCATCTCTTATCAATTCAAAGAGATTAGCCATCAATCTCTTGAATTAAGAACACTAAGAATTGTTTCTAGTGTCCTGTTTACATCTTTAATCTCTTAAAAGGCAGAACTTGATTTTCTAATTAATAGAAAAAGCTTTAGAAGCTCTTCAAGGGCTTCCATAGGTGTTCTTGGTCTGGACAAGCTAGAGGGACAACATCTGGTGTCCTGAAGATGAATCTCAAAGGCGTAGACACGCTGCAGTGCATCAAGAGGTTAGTGTAATCGTTCTTGATTTAATCTAGGGATCTAAAATTAATCTGATTAATTTTAAAATCTTAAATGGCAAATACAGATCCAAAAACATATTAAAAGAGTTTTAATATTTTGTTTATCATTGAAATCAAATAGATAAAAATAAATCTTGCATGATGCATGTGACCCTAAGTGAAAATTTTTGAATTCAATGGTATAAACTTGTGTTTTTCACGCGCTTCCATTCTTTCAATTGGTATCAGAGCCACTATATTTGCCATTTAGATTGTTGATTATATGATTTAATTGTGTGTTTGATCATGAGATCAAATGTTCATTGCTGGTTGCAAAGCAAGTTGGCGGCATACTTGAAAAAACACCATCAATGGTGCGCATGGTTTGGCTTCCATGGGTGGTTTAAGGTTTGGCTTTTAATTCTGCAATTGTTGTATGATCTAAGGCCTATTCTTTGACTAATTAAAGTGTTTAATTAGTAGTTTTTATCACACAATTAAATTATGATTCAAATCAGAATTTTAAAAATTGTTTGAATGTGATTCAAATCTGAATTTTAAAAGTTGTTTGAATGTGATTCAAATCTGAATTTTTAAAGTTGTTTGAATCATATTTAAATCTGATTTTTTAAAATTGATTGAATAAAATTAAGATCTGATTTTTTAAAAAATGTTTGAATGTGATTCAAATCTGAATTTTTGAAATTGTTTGAATGTGATTCAAATCTGAATTTTTAAATTTATTTGAATGAGATTCAAATCTGAATTTTTAAATTTATTTGAATCATATTCAAATCTGGATTTTTAAGTTGAATATGAGATATTCAATTTAATTTAAGTATGTATGTTTTATTTAATTGTTAAATAGTGATATGCATGATGGATGATCATGGACTATAAAATACCAATGTGATTGGATTTATTTCTTTTATGTTTCTTTGGGATTGTAAATTAATTAATTTATTTTAATTTATTTTGGGCATGTATTATTAAGTTTGTAATAATTTTTGGGTTGTAATTTCATTTATTTAAGTTCTTGTAAATTCGCCTTGGTATGCCAAGGATTACTATGTAATATTGGATTGCAAGAAGTTCAAGGAGGTCAAGAGCATTGGTGAGACCAGTGGGAGGAATTCAAGATCAAGTGTTGATTATGTACTCCTTCAGCAACTCTTGTAAAATGAATGAATGAAATGCACCTAGGAATGCCCTGATTCAATTCTTGGTGGCTCAGAATTGAATCCCTTAGAAAGTCCATGATCATACCATATTCTTGCTTATCCATGAATGCATGAGATGTATGGGAATGTATGCAATTATATGATATATGCATGCTAAATGGATAATGTGCAAAGTGAGACCTTAATAGTAAATAGAATGGCTATAAAATCTTCCAAACAAATGATTAAGTTAGAAATGCTATAATTAAAGTAATTATAACATAGGCCCTCCATTGGGGCAATTATTTTAAGAAATTTTAAATAGTTGCATAAGATGCAATTTATTTAAGAGATTTTCTTAAGAATAATTGTTAAGCATGAGATGTTGTAAATATGTAAATGGTTTAGTGGCCAATATTGGATGTACCTGAGGACATTAAAATTATTTGCATAATTACTGGCTCAATGGGATCAACTTAACTAATGCAAGATAAGTCAATAATGGATGTACCTGAGATTTTGAGCATTAGGGGCTAGGTAAAGGATTGAACCTCACTTGAGATGTGATGGGCAAAGAGTTGCTCACTTATAGTTTATTGTAATTCCAATAATGGATGTACCTGAGGATGATCAATAGAATTATAAGAATTCAATTACCCACTAGAAATCCATCCAACTAGGATTTCCGTTTTCTACTTTGGAAGTGTAGGATTCGCTAAGTTAGTGGGAGGACCAATTTGATTAAAAGACCATAATCATTTTGGTTAATTACATGATACATTTACTAATTAATCTGGTTATTTTCTGCAGTTAATTTTCTGATAAAAATGAGCACAAAACAACCACCACCATCCAATATCCTTGCAAGCATACTTGATCACAATAGGTTGACAGGACCTAATCTATCTGATTGGCTAAGAAATTTGAAACTTGTCCTGAACCTTGAACATATAGGATATGTTCTAGATTCAAATGTTCCTGGTCCCTTACCTCCAGAGGCCACACAAGAGGAACATGAAACTTTGGACAAGTGGAAGGAGCATGATATGAGAGCTAAGTGTTACATGCTTGCTTCCATGAGTAATGAGTTACAGAAGCAACATGAGAACATGCAGAGTGCGAGTGAGATCCTCCTTCACCTACAAGAGTTGTATGGTGAGCATAGCAGGAATGCTAGGTATGAGATATCTAGACAGCTATTCCGTATGAGGATGTCTGAGAGACAGAATGTTGGGGATCATGTCCACAAGATGATTCGGATGATTGAGCAATTGGAACATCTTGACTTCAACATGGATTTCCAACTACAGACGGATTTGATCCTTCAGTCCCTTCCTGAGTCTTTTGGGAATTTTGTGACAAATTTCCATATGACTAAACAGGAATGCACCTTAGCTAGTTTACTCAACATGCTGGTTATTGCCCAAAAGAATATGCCAGGCAATAAAGGAAAAGAGGTAGCTTTGGTTGCATCTTCTTCTGCTGGAAAGTCCAACAAGAAGAAGGGCAATAAGAAAAAGAAACCTTAGATTCCTGGTCCTTCCAAGAAAATAGCTAAACAGAAAAGGAAGACTAAAGCTGATGGTGGCAAAGGAAAGTGTTTCCACTGCCAAAAGGATGGGCCTTTGGAAAAGGAACCGCTGCAGTATTTTGCTTCTCTGAAGGACAAGAAGGATACACCTTCGGAAGGTATGTCCATATCTTGTTATTTAGATTTTGATGATACTCATAGTTCATCTACAGCTTGGGTTTTAGATACTGGTGCCAATTCTCACATTTCTAATGATATGCAGGAACTAGCAAATAGTAGCAGCTTGCGTTCTCAAGATGTTAGAGTCCGGATTGGCAATGGCTCAACTGTTGAAGCTTTAGCCATAGGATCTAAATCTTTTTACATGTTTGGACATGTTTTGTGTTTGGATAATATTTTATATGTACCTGATGCTTTTAAGAACATCATTTCTATATCTAGTTTGACTAGAAATGGCTATGAATTTTAGTTCACTGATGATGTTTGCAATATTTATTTTGGAAATAAATATATTGGTTCGGGTTATATGAATGATGGTCTTTATTATTTGGATAATAATGACAAACACAAATTGAATGCAAGTGATCTAAAAGAATGCAATGCCATGGTGAAAACCAACTCAAGTTCAAAATATATTTGGCACTTAAGGTTATGTCATGTTGCAGAAGATAGGATTGCAAAACTGGAGAAAATGGGGATTCTATCCTCATTGGGCTCTGAGCCTACTCCAACTTGTGAATCTTGCCTTCAGGCCAAAATGACTAGATCACCCTTTGTTGGACAGGGGTTAAGAGCTGAAAATATTTTGGAGCTAATACATAGTGATGTATGTGGTCCATTTAAAGAAATGGCTAGAGGGGGTTTTCATTATTTTATTACCTTTACTGATGATAAATCAAGGTTTGGGTATTTGTATTTGATGAAATACAAACATGAATCTTTTGAAAAGTTCAAAGAATTTAAATCTGAAGTAGAAAATCAAACAGGAAAGAATATTAAAGCTCTTCGATCAGATCGTGGAGGTGAATATTTGAGTACTGAATTTGATGAATACTTGAGAGAGCATGGCATTGTTTCTCAGCTGACTCCTCCAGGAACGCCACAGCTGAATGGTGTATCTGAAAGGAGAAATCGTACCCTATTGGATATGGTACGTAGTATGATGAGCTATACTGATATGCCAATCTCCTTTTGGGGATTTGCATTAGAATCAGCTTTGTATATTCTGAATAGGATTCCATCAAAATTAGTTTCTTCCACACCTTATGAGATATGGCATGGAAGAAAACCAAGTTTTAAGCATGTTAAGATTTGGGGTTGTCCAGCTTATATAAAAAAGTCAACAACGATAAATTGGAGACGGATCGTAAAAGGTCGATTTGTTGGATATCCAAAAGATAGTTTTGGATATTATTTTTATTTGCCTACTTCACAAAAGGTTATGATAAGTAGAGATGCCACATTTCTTGAACAACAGTTTGTTTAAGAAGGAGGCAAAGGAAGGCAAATAGAGTTAGAATTGGAGAATTCTAACCAACCAACAGATCGGATGGATATAGATCCATCTAGTCAACCAATACCCGTTGATGAAACATCTACAGTTGTTCCTCGTAGAACAACCAGGGTATCTCACCCACCAGTGAGATATGGTTTTCTTCATGAAGAAGAACAAGAGTTGTCTACTCATGAAGAAGTAGATCATGGAGATGATCCACTTACCTATGAAGAAGCTATATCAGATATAGACTCTTCAAAATGGATTGATGCTATGAAATCCGAGATTGATTCCATGTATAAGAATCAAGTTTGGGATCTTGTTGACCCACCTGAAGGTATTCTACCTATAGGGAACAAATGGGTTTTCTAGAAGAAAATTGGTTCTGATGGAAAGGTAGAGACCTATAAGGCAAGGCTAGTAGCGAAAGGGTTTCGCCAAAGGCAAGGAATCGACTATGAGGAGACTTTCTCGCCTGTTGCCATGCTTAAATCAATTAGGATTTTATTAGCAATAGCTGCGTACTATGATTATGAGATTTGGCAGATGGATGTCAAAACATCTTTTCTCAATGGATACATTGAAGAAAACATTTTCATGGAACAACCTAAGGGATTTGAATCCCAAGATGGTTCCAAGGTATGCAAGCTAAAGCGATCCATTTATGGGTTGAAACAAGCTTCGAGGAGTTGGAACATTCGTTTTGATGAAGCCATTAAATCCTTTGGTTTTATCAAAAATGAGGATGAGCCATGTGTATATAAGAAGGTTAGTGACAGTGCTATCACTTTCCTTGTCTTATATGTGGATGACATACTGTTGATGGGTAATGACACAGGTATGTTGATGACTATAAAGGTATGGTTGTCAAATACATTCTCCATGAAAGACTTAGGGGAGGCAACCTATATTCTTGGGATTCGCATCTATAGAGATAGAGCGAAAAGAATAATTGGTTTATCCCAAAGTCTATACTTGGAAAAGGTGTTAAAGAGGTTTAACATGCTTGATTCCAAGAGAGAATTGTTACCAGTGAGACATGGTATCCATCTTTCTAAAGAGATGTCTCCAAAGACACCTGAAGAAAGAGATAAGATGGCCAAGATTCCATATGCTTCGGCTATTGGAAGTTTAATGTATGCAATGTTGTGTACTAGGCCGGATATCGCATATGCTGTTAGTTTGACTAGCATGTATCAATCCAATCCAGGTTTGGAACACTGGATAGCTGTTAAGAATATCCTTAAGTACTTGAGAAGAACTAAGGATTTATTCTTGATTTATGAAGGTGGAGACTTGCAATTGGATGGTTATACTGATTCTGATTTCCAATCAGATATCGATGATAGAAAGTCTACCTCTGGATATGTGTTTATTTGTAATGGAGGTGTAGTCAGTTGGAAGAGTTCCAAACAGAGCATGACTACAGATTCCACTACGTGAGTATATTCTTTGCATCGAGATCTTTGCAAAGGAAGCTGTTTGGATAAAAAAGTTCGTGACAGAACTTACAGTAGTTCCTTCCATTGAGTCAGCAGTTCCATTACACTGTGACAATAATGGAGTAGTCATACAGGCTAAGGAACTAAGGTCTCACCCAAAATCCAAACACATAGAAAGGCACTACCACATTATCAGAGATATAGTTGGGCAAGGTGATTTAGCCATGCAGAAAATAGCATCAGCTGAAAATCCAGCTGATCCATTCACTAAGCCTATGTCACAGACTCAGTTAGACCGACATCTTGAGAAGATAGGTCTAAGATATTGTAATGAATGGCTCTAGTGCTAGTGGGAGATTGTTAGTAGTATGCCCTAGAGCATATCATTTAGTATGTATCTTGTACATATTTTTATTAATAAAAGGCATTTCCACTTTTCCGTTTACATAATATATTTATGTGTAATAGAAAAGGTCCATTGATATTTTGTTAGAAATATTATTCTCAAGTTATTAAGAATATGAGTGACAATATTTCTAGCACGAAGTATCATAAATAGGTTCACAATCGAGGATACTTTATAATGAGGACATGACTTATCCAGAAAGATTGTATTCATGTTTGTTCCCAAGTTATTTATATGAGATATAAATAAGATGGAATGGTGAGTCTCATGCCATATAACAAACATGATAGGCACTTATAAATGATAAGTAGGCCGAACCAGTGACACTTATGACAAGCACATGGAGTTTATTCTTGTCAATGTTTTGTCATAAATTATATCAGTGCATATAATCTTTAGACCTGAGATAGCACAGTTATCTTGTATATAGGTAGTTTGAGTTTGATACTGCTTTCATACTTGTACTGTGTATGGGTATATGGGCATGTGTTGGCTCCTACTAGTTATATATGGAGGTAGGTGTTGATCAAGATGGAATCTGTTCCTCTAAGTAAATAGAGATAAAATCCTATGTTCATTTAATTGTTCTTGATGTTTCAAGTTACTGGCCAGACAGATAGATTTATTGAGAAAGAGTTTACGATGAGAAAATCTTTTTAATCAAGAACTGGAATTAAAAGAGAACATAATATTCATAGCAAATGGAGTTTGACATAAACCATGACTCCAGCTTGAGTTGGGATTTTGTAACAGAGAGATTCTAGTGCATAGTAACATATGATTATAGGTTCATTTAAGGTAAACCTTATTACTAATTGGGTGGCTATGGCATGCTATGCTAGGTGTTAACCATGTTCTATGAGGTTCATAAAATGATTTAGAGAAATCATTTATGGTAAGAAAGAGTTCTGATGATAAGAGTTGATATCATATCTCATTGCCAATTAGTGATGAGCCTAGTAAGTCACACACATACACAAGTTATCACCTAATTAAATATGATTTAATTAATTAATTAAAGAGTTTAATTGATTAATTAAATAGGTTTGGTTTGCAATTAAATTGCAAAGTCCCTAGCATGACTTGAAACTAAATCTAGATTATTGGATGTATAATATAAGTTAAATTTATATTTAAAGTGTTTAAATATGAATTTAATTAATGAGAAATTAATTAATAGAGATTAATTAATTAATTTATATTTGATATAAATTAATTAGAAGAAGAAAATAATTATTTTGGGTTAAGAACTCAAAATTAAGACACAGGGGCATTTTGGTCATTTTGCAGTGTGACACGTGGCACCATGAGATGGTGACACATGGCATAGCACATAAGCTTGCCAAATATTTTTTAATCATGTAAGATGATTAAAATCAAGATTAAATATAGGTTTGACGCTTGGCACAATGTGATTGGGTCACTTAAACCTAGAGCTAATCAAAGGGTGACATGTGGCAGGGGTTTAATGTGTTAACCTAGCTATTTAAGTGTTGTTATGAGAAAATAAAATACAACCAGCAGCCACACTCCTTTGTCACGCCACTTTGAGGGTTTTTATCTCTTCTTCTTCAGCTCTTATCAATTCAAAGAGATTAGCCATCAATCTCTTGAATTAAGAACACTAGGAATTGTTTCTAGTGTCCTGTTTACATCTTTAATATTTTAAAAGGCAGAACTTGATTTTCTAATTAATAGAAAAAGCTTTAGAAGCTCTTCAAGGGCTGCCATAGGTGTTCTTGGTGTGGACAAGCTAGAGGGACAACATCTGGTGTCCTGAAGACGAATCTCAAAGGCGTAGACACACTGTAGTGCATCAAGAGGTTAGTGTAATCGTTCTTGATTTAATCTAGGGTTCTAAAATTAATCTAATTAATTTTAAAATCTTAAATGGCAAATACAGATCCAAAAACATATTAAAAGAGTTTTAATATGTTGTTTATCATTGAAATCAAATAGATAAAAATAAATCTTGCATGATGCATGTGACCCTAGGTAAAAATTTTTGAATTCAATGGTATAAACTTGTGTTTTTCACGCTTCCGTTCCTTCATGAACTTAGTGGTACACAATTATAATTTAAAATGTAATACAATATACATTGACAATAATTATACCAAAAATTTTTGGAATCTCGAAATTTAACCAATTTCCAAATGTTAAAATTTTCATTGTCAAGAATAATAGTCACTTGTTAAAATAACTTTGATCAAAATTTTAATTTGTCAAATCACAACTGAACAATAAAAATAATTCCTGCAATTATGGAAATAAATAATTATTTTAACAAAATCATTTGTGCACAATCTCATTTAAAATCACAATTTCTTATCAATCAAAACCTATCCTTTATCTCACTAACTATGCAAGACTAATACGAAAGGGCCATCTTCGGGGGCGATTCTAACTCTCTATGGTCGGGAGATCGAACCGCGATTCTAACTCCCTATGATCGAGGAGGTCGAATCATCATGCACAGTACTCAACACACTAATGAAATTTCCGACAGGCCAATAACAAATACTTAGATCTAACCTCTAATAAGAGGAGGATCTAAGCCTGTGCACATACCATAGTATTCAAAACAAAACAAAACTAACTCCATTGTCTCATCAACAAATGATATAGAGACGGGTAATAACCTAGTCAAGCATCTATAGTGAGATATAAAATCATATCATGCATTTCTTTGTCCTTTTTGTGAGTATAAATCACAACACAATATTAATTCAAGATCAATTCCAATATTCCATAATTTTTTTATGCTCATCACAATCCAAAACAAAATTTTGTATTTTATTCATGCAAATTGCCCGTTATAATTCAAAACATAATTCCAATGCAATTTTCCAAACATAATTTATTCAGTCCAAAACAATATTCAATAATTGTTGAAATAATATTTCACAAAACTAAACTCATGCTTGCTATACCAATTTCAATAATGATTGAAATAAATCCCATAATTGATAAACATAGTGCATAAGGAAAAATAAAATTATTTAATTACGTAAAATATTCAAAATAAATTCAATTAAAAACTAGTTGTGCACAAACCTCTTTTGTCAACTCAATTTACTCAAACTTTCATTTCTCCTTCGAAGATCCATTTTCAACTGAAACACATAAATTTAAAGTGCTTCAGTATCTATTTCTAATATCTAAATTCCAACAATTTCTTTGCAGACTTATCCTATCTATTACGATTTATAAATTTCGGGTCTTTCATATTTTTGTGTATGGTGGCACTATTCATGTCAAAATGTTGACTTTTCTATACCTAATAGATTTATTAGTTCTAATTGCACCCATATACCACATTTTGGGTGTCAATTTTGTTGGCATTGACTGCCAATTCAATTTCTAAGTCTCCTAAAAGAAATTACAATTTTTCAGTTTTGGTCCCTTGTATTCTACTGTTCCATTAGTCTGGTTACTGTGAGAATTTGGCTAAGTGTCATTCATCAAAATTGTTTCTTATTGTCTTATCTTTAATTCCGTTTTTGAATCACTCCATTTGGAGTTTTGTAGCCCAATTTATGCCTATTTTTCTAAGGCTGGCTGGATTTGGTGTTACCTAGACTTCTGGGCATTTTCTGGATATTGGCAGTTTTGGTGTGCTGATTTCAGGTGACTTTTTGGATAGGTTATGGTCAGAAATTGAGTTTGTGTTCTTCATAAAAGTTGTAGTGCTATGTCTCAGCTTTCCATCGGTATAAAATTCAGGTCATTTGGACCTTCCTAGATCAAGTTATGGTCATTTAAGTAACTACTATTCATTTGGTCATTTTTGTACAGGGCAGTGTGCCTAAATCCGGATTTGGCCTAATTGTTCACTAAGTTATGGTCATTTTCTAGGCATGATTCCTAAATGAGAAATGGTCCATTTTGTGTCAAGTTTCATTCTCAATTGGCCTCACAACAATTGGGTTGGTAAATTTTCATTTTGGTCCCTAAAAGGGACCTAGGTCAAGCTGTCAGCATACTGACCCTAACCAATCCGAATTGAAACTTGGTTCTAGCAATTCACACACACCACGAATGGTCACAATTGACCATTTCTCAACTCAAGTAAGGTCAATGGCATCAATTGACCAATTCTCAACTTTTTCTCCAATTTATCACATGCTCAAAACCCTAATTACATAAAGTTCAAATCTAATGCATTCAAAATATATATCCATACTCTACATATATAACTCAACCAAAACAACCCTTCAAATACATCAAATCATTCAATCTAAACCCTACATAAAGCTGGCCGAAATTCCTATTTGGTCCCTGATAAGTGCATAATTTATTAATTTTACTCCCATCACATTTAGTATTTTTAGTGTGTTTTTATGTTTAATTCAGTTGGTTAAAATATATTTATCATTTAGGCATATTTTTAGATAGTTGTGGAATAATTGTGTTAAATGGAGAAATTTTCAGCATTTGACCTTTACTATATTTTTCAGGTATTTCTAAAGTTGTGGGTCTCCAAATTGAGTGCTGTTTAATCTATTGAAAAGCTAAGATAGAGCACTTCAAATGATAAAGAGGGACCAAAGCCCAAATCAGTCTCCAAGGTTAACAAAATGAGCTATGGATCTATTGGAAAAGCCCAGACTTGATGTGTCACGATCAGTTTCAGTATTTGTTTTGTATCTGGAGTTTCAGATGTCCAAATGAAGTAAGCCCAAGCCCAATTGAACCTTAAGAGCCACCTCTACAACTTCTATGAATGGCTAGATGCGAGATGAGGCCATTTTAATTGTCAAAAATGGCAATGAAGTCGTCATTATGGGCTGGACCGTCTGTCTGAACCAGTCCCAGTTTTTGGGCTATAACTTGGGCTATAGACCTCGGATTTGGGCAAATGAGTACCCGTTGGAAAGCTAAGAAATAGGGCTACAACTTTCTTGAAGAGGGCAGAGGCAGATTCGGAAAGGAAGTCACTGAAAATCGGCATTGATTTCAGAGACATGAATGTAGGCTGAAAATCTGTCTTTTGAATTTCAAAATTTTTCCTAGTTTGGTTTCTATCTTTGGGATTAGGTTTTTGATTATAAATATGTCTTTGAGCAGCAGCTAAGAGCATCCCATTCAGACCTTCATTCTCCATAGAAGACATTCGTTCTCCATTCTCTTTTTAGATTTCTTCTTTATTTTTCTTTATTTTTCTGCAAGCCATGAAAAAGAGTGGCTAAGTTTTTAATTCAGTTCAAGGTATTCAAGTTCTTATGTGTGATTTGTGAGACCAGGTTCTCAATTTAATTTATGTCTTTTTTGAATATCTATTGTTTTCTGATTTAATTATTTTTGGTCTGTTGAATTATTTGCTAAAAAGGCCTATAAGTTAATTGTTTGATTTGATCAATTGCTAGTTCATCTTCATAATCTGTAATTATTGAGTAAGATTGAACATGAGTAGCAATTAGGTTTTATTGATTATGATCTAAGTTTTTGATAATAACCTAAGAAAATAATAGGGTGGATTAAATGATTTATGCTTCATAAATTATTGTTCAGCTTAACGACTTTCTATTCTTAAAGCAGTTATTAATTTGATGAGGATTGCTTAATACCAATTTAGTTAATAATTAGAGTCAATAAAAGTGCTGGGCTCGAATTGATGAGTACAGGAAAGTCAGGGGTTTACCTCGCTGTTTGGTAAATTTACGTTAAGTATTCAATAAGATATAATTGAATTTCTTTTATCTATGATCAAATCAATGCATTGGAATGAGAATTACCTTGGACTGAAGTTTGTTTAATTTGAGAGTTTCTTATTTAATTTTACATATTAATTTTTGATTTTTGATTTCTTCTTTGGATTGCGAATTACCCCCCCCCCCCCTAACTTTTGTTTCTTTTTTTCAAGTGCACGAAATTTAATAATTCAGTCTCTAGGGTTTGACCTGGACTTATTACGTATTACAGAAAATATTTCACAACTGGTAATTTCAGTTAATTAAATTTCTAGTGGATTCGACAACCATCAGTGCCCCAAGGATAGTTTTTGTTTGATTTTACACAATTTCTAAGTTTGTTAAAGCATATGTGGATGAATTTTAAAGAAAAACTAAGTGATTGATGACTAATCTCTTTCTTTGAATTTCCAATCTTCAATCTCTATTTTTTCTCCTTCCTTTTCTTGATCAATAGTTGAACTAAAGTGCTAGAACAAGGTTTAATTTAGTGGATTGGGAAAATTATGGCCAAAGTGAGGGTTTTGAAAAGCTTGAATCAAGCTTCCATGGAGGTTGTAATGAGAGAAATGGGAGAGTGGAAGAGAGCCGGCCATTTAGTGAAGAAGATGACTAAATTCCTTTTTAATTTTATGATATTTATCCCCTTAATTGACTTGGTAAAAAATGTAATTAAATGGAAATTATTTTTGAGGTCATGCTTAGGTCATTTTGGGTGATGTCATTGATCTATTTTTTTTTCTTTTTCCTTTATTTTTTTCATTAGTTTTTTAATTTAATTCTTGATTCCGAAATTTTCTTTTCTCCAATTTTATTAAATAGTTAGGTCAGGAGTCAGCTCTAGGCGTGAATTGACCAAATTGCCCCTCGCTGGTTCAATTCGGTTTGCAAGTTATTCGATATTTCTTTCAGATCCCTGACCTAATTATTTGACCTACTTAAAAATTCTTTTTCGTGATTTTCTCTTTTCCACTGGATTTGCAATAGTCCTAAGTACTATGGCGTCACATTTTTCGCTTCAGAATTCGGGTTACGATTGACCTCGTAGTCATTTCCTGGGAAGGTCATCCATCGCTGTGACTACCAGCTCATTTAACTTTTTATACTTTGTTTTTCTTCTTTATACTTAACTATTTGGTAATTACTAATTATTTGCATTCAGGGCTTATCTAGTTGTCTTAGATGTGATTCTAATCCCCTTAATTATTCGGACTGATACCAGTCACCAGAACAGTAAAATATACCAGGCTATGCAAATAGGGGTGTTACAGGTGGGATGCTATAACTAAAGTAATGTATCTAACTAAAGTGACTTGGGATTTCTTTCTGATAGAATTCAGAAAGGAATATATTAGCTGTCATAAAAAGGAATAGAATAGGAGTGGAGATCAGCAAAAGGAGGTAATTGGACAGTCTAGTAACAAGAGGCCCAAATAACCCTTAAGTCAGACATCTGATCAGAGTAAGAGAATGAGACCTAGGCCTGTACCCAGAATAGTTCAATCAGAGACACCAGTGATGAGTGCACTGGGACTAGCAAGAAAATGTGATCATTGTAAAAATTGGCATAAAGGTGAATGTAGGGAATTGACTAGAGCCTGTTACAGATGTGGGGCTATGAATCATCGTGTGAAAAATTATCTTAAGGGGAAATTGCCACAGACACGAACAGAGAAATTACCTCCCATTGCACAGAGTGATAGTAGTTTGGAGGGATCTGAGGCAACAGGGAGAATTGTGAAGCTTGTAATTGAGACTATAGGAGGACCAGAGGTAAGAGTAACATCACCTGTAAATGTTACCCAAGCCGGAGAAGAGTAAGATGCTTCAGATGGGAAGTTGAGGTAAAGTATTTGTTCTTTATGATATTATGGACCTATGTATTATTAAAGAAAGGAGTTCAAATGGATAAATCTGAGTAAGATATTTTAGTTATTAAACATTTGGACCACAGTATGATGGGGAATAGGATCTGATCTCTGAAAATTGATCTGAAACAGGAGATATTATGATCTGATAGAATTAGAGTGGATTTTAAGAAGATAGTAACCATAGTGAAATGAAAGTCACTTAAGAATGTTAAGTTGAGCAGAATAGTAAAAATTAAAAGGTAACTCATCTCTAAAAAATGAAGTCAAGAAAGATAAGATGTTAGAAAATCTGATATATTGGGATATACTATGGTAACTATGCAATATTCTCGATATTTGTGTTGTAAGCTACATATTACAGTACTTACTTGGGACTATTGTATAGAGCTACGTATTTTCGATAGTAAATCAAAATTAGGATAAAATTGTAAAACTAAGACTAATGAGACAGATTAAAGAGAAAGTAAAGTATTATAATACGAAAAAGCTAAAAGACAAGGAGATAGCGGTCCCTCGATTATTTACACTGAATAAATTTCGAGAACGAAATTCCTTTTTAGAGGGGAAGAGTTGTAACATCCTCACTTACATAGTCTATACATTATACTATTCCAATGACTAAGGTTGCTCAGGCAGACAGCCAGAATACAGACAGTCAAAATATGGATAGCCAGAATACAGACAGTCAGAAATGTCTGGAACTACACTTCGGTGATAGTGAACAGACATAAATTGATGAAATAAATAAAAAGAAAATACAAGAAAAATTAAGGAAAAATAAAAGAGAGGAAATGAAATTAGATTAAACGAGCCGACACCGTAGCGATGGGTAACCGCATCGAGAAGTTACGGCGAAGGCAATTGCCAACCCCAGGACCACGGGGAACTCTCAGAAATAATTTTCGGGACATAATTAAAGGCCTATAGAGGTGTAATTAACATTAGAAATGTCAAAGAAAGATTAAGGAATTAGTACAAATAAAAATAAAAAATCGGTTTTATAACCCGAGAAGGGGCATTTTGGTCATTTGACACCTAGAGTTGACTTTTGACCTCAATGTCCATTAAAAATAAGTGATATTAAACTTTGAAAATGTCATAAAAAATAAGAATTGGGTATACAATATAAATGGTGGAAGATTGGAGGCGTAATTGCAAATTAAGAAACTTTGGAATTAATTAATTAATTAACCGAGATTAGTCCTCAACTAACCATGATTAAGTGGACCTATATTGTAACGATCGGGCTCCAACCACTAGAGGAATTGTCCGCTTTGGCCATAAGCCTCACGGTTTTGTCCCATAGGTGACACTTAATCCTAGAGTTTTTCCAACTCTCTAGGGCATTCTACCAAAAGGCGCCTCTAGTGATTAGTTCTCCCATCTTATATATCATTACTTTTTGAACCCAAGACCATCTTCGTGCTTTGCCGATGCGGGATTTGCCTAAGGTACCTTTCTCCCCCCCTTTCGAGACTCAGCGTCCTTGCTGAGGTTTGCCCTACCATCGCCCAAGAGGACACGCGAGCGGCTCTGATACCAATTGTAACGATCGGACTCCAACCACTAGAGGAATTGTCCACTTTGGCCAAAAGCCTCACGGTTTTATCCCATAGGTGGAATGGAGAACTTCCCAGGAGGTCACCCATCCTAGGATTTCTCTCAAGCGAGCACGCTTAACCCTAGAGTTCTTCTAACTCTCCAGGCCATTCCACTAAAAGGCGCCTCTAGTGATTAGTTCCCCCATCTTATATATCATTACTTTTTGAACCCAAGACCATCTCCGTACTTTACCGATGTGGGATTTACCTAAGGGACCTTTATGATCCCGTAGAATACCTAATGAACTACCGAACTTCACCTACTGATAGCTCATTAAGTTCATAACTTGTTTGAAAAACCACCTGCAGTTAACCCACAAAAACTGCCAATAACCAGGAATTTGCCTAGAATTCTGGGTAACACCAAATTTGGCCAACCATGTTCAAATAGCCATAACTAGGGCTACAAAACTCTAAATGGAGTGATTCAAAAAGAAAAATAAAGTTAAGACAATAAGACACAACTTCTATGAAGAAAACTTAGTCAAATTACCACGGCAACTTAACCAATGGAACAGTGCAAATCAGGGCAACAAATATAGAATTTTGGGAGTTCCACCTAAGAAACTTAAAGTTTGAGAAAACAATCAAAACCAACAAATTAGGTAACCAAAATGTGGTATGTGAGTGATATTGAAATCCCTATACCTATTAAGCATGAGAAAGTCAACAAATTGACTTGAATAGTATTATGAATAGTAACTCCGAAATGAAAATTTCTAAGAACGTTAGTTTAAGCATGTTGGGGCTAGAATTAAATACATATAAATTAATTATTGGATTTATTGTGAGATAAGATACTGAAACACTATTAATTGCGTGTTTCAGCTAAAAAAGACCTGGAAAAGGATAGAGCAAACTGAGTTAAGGCCTAGAGGCGACTCACATCAGGTTTGTGCACAATAACTTTAAATTATCATTTTCCTATTGAAAACTTGATTAGTATGCATTGTGTTATTTATGGGTTTCGATAACTACTGTGTTGCCACTTTGTGAATGGAAAATTGACTTTGGAAATTGATTGTGTTTTGCATGAAATATTTGAATAACTTCTTTTAACTTTAATGAAAAATGAATGGAATTATTGAGTACTATAGTTGATGACAATTGAATTGAGAAATGTTTGGAATTTTGGAGTTTGGAAAGAAATTGTGTTGATTGTGTTGTAGTATGTGATTTTGTGATTTTTGCTATTATTTTCATTTGATTAATGGATGACGTGCTAGTGGATAATGATTAGAAATGCTTGTTTAATTGGTATTAATGGGTGACTATTTAGATCTATGAAGGGTATTCGTTTGTGAATCCGTTACAGCTATTAGGTTCTTCTTATGTTGCTGATTTTGTTTACGTCCAAAAAGGGAAAACATTTAACTACTTCTCAACACATCTGGGCAAAAATTATATCATACTTTTGATGTCAAGGTCTGATTAGATAGGATTTGATGCTACAAATCAATTTGCATAGATGGGAATTTATGATTTGAGATGCTTGGACTGTTGTGTTGTTTGGGAATTTTTTGTACTCTGTTTATAATTTCCCTATTTTTCATGGATTTTGTCTGTTTTGATATGAATATTCTTGAGTGGATTATTGTTGAAGGTTCAGTTAGTTATGATGGTGGGCAGTTTTAGTGATGAAAACTGTTTTAACACTTGGGTATGGAATTCTTGAATATAATATTGTTGTTCTTGTCACACCTTACCCCTCTGTAAGGCATAACATGATCCCGTAGAATACTTAATGAACTACCGAACTTCACCTACCGATAACTCATTAAGTACCCTACAAAGGATTTTAAAATAATTTTCTTACAATTTAGAAGTGGTGAGCATTTTGGTAGGAATTAAAAACCATTTATTCAAAGTTTAAATACTAGTAAAAATTTTTGTCCATTTTAATTTTGTCGCAAATTTTATAAAAATTTTGACAGAGTTCCGTTTGTATTTGGAGAAAACAGTTCTTCAAATATCTAAAAAAAAACACTTCCAATAATTTTCTCAACTCCCAACCTTCAATTAATCTCAAATCAACTCAATTCAATTCACTTCAAAATAATTCCACAATCCAAATCAAAATTTATCATCTCAAAATATTTAATAACTTCATTCACAAGGCATAAAGTATGAAATTCACAAGTACAAATATTAATTTACAGAAGGAAATTCAAAAATAATATTATTACAATTTATTTTATAACTGCTCAACTTTACATTGATACATAAAGCGTTATAATATTTACATCAAAATTAACTATAAGGGTATAAAATAATACCCGTACAAAAGATCAGTGTGGTCCTCAATTCAATAGCAGCTCACTCTGCTGCTTTTTCCTTGCTCTTATCTGCGATAGCAAAATAAGCTATCGCTGAGTATAAAAATACTCAGTGGTGCACAATAAAAAATTTAAAATACAATACATAAATCATTCATTGATGAAACACAATTTGAATATTTCTCAAATTATCAAAGCTCATAATAACACAATTTAGTCAAATAATTTAATAAACACAGTGTTGCCAAAATCATACACAACTTAAGCCATGACATAAAATTTCCGATCAATGCCGTGTTGTACACCACGACAAAGCAATCTACAACCCCATTAATCGAAATCAATGAGGGAGGTGGCTAGCTAGCTAATGAGTACTCATCCGATCTCAACCTCAACTGGCAAGCCAGAGAGGGAGGAAAATAAACGATCTCAACCCCATAAATGGAGGAGGAATAATGTGATACTGTCATGCTAAGTGTGAACACAAAATCAATTCAAAACAATTTATGAGAAATCTAATCAATTTCCAAAGTCATATTTGCAATTATAAAATGGCAACACAGTACATAATTAATCACAGAAGTCAAATTTTTGAGAATAAAATATTTAAACAAGGATTATTATGCACAGACCTGACGTGAGTCGCCTCTAGGCCTTGACTCAGTCTCTCAGAGCTTCCAAGTCTTTTTCAGCTGAAACACACAGTTTCACAGTGTTTCAGCACCATAACTTAGCATAAATCCAAAAATAAATTTAACTTCACTTTTACCTAGCTTTAATGTGCTAAATTTGACGTTCTCGAAATTTTTGTGTTTCGGGTTACTATTCACTACACTATTCAAGTCAAATTGTTGACTTTTTAAGGCTTAATAGGTATGGGAACTCCAACTTCACCCACATACCACATTTTGGTTATTAAATTTGTTGGTTTTGGTCATTTTCTCAAAGCTTACGTCCTTTAGGCAAAATTGTCAAATTTTCAGTTTTGGTGTTCCTAGTTGCACTGTTCCATTGGTCATTCTACTGTTAGAATTTGGCAAACCTTTCTTCATAGAAAATGTTCCCTATTGTCTTAAGTTTATTCTCCTTTTTGAATCACTCCAATTGGAGTTTTGTAGCTCAAGTTATGGCCATTTGAACCATGGCTGCCGGATTAGATTCAACCCAGATTTTCTAGGAAATTTTGGTGCTGGCAGTTTTGGGTCACCAAATTTGGGTGGCCAAATGGCTTGGTTTCTGGCATAATTTGGGTTTGTGTTCTTCATGAAAGTTTTAGGTCTATATCTCATCTAACCACTGGTAAAATTTCAGGTCATTTGGACCTGCCTAGCTCAAGTTATGGCCAAATGAACAAATACTGTTCATTTAGTCAGTTTGTACAGGGACAGACTGAGATTTTCCGAATTGAGTCAATTTGTTCACTAGGTTTTGGTCACTTTTTGGGCATGGTTCCTAAATGAAAATTGTGTCATTTAGTGTCTATTTTCATCCCCAATTAGTCCCATACCAATTGGACTTGTAAAATTTCACTTTTGGTCCCTCAAAGGAAGTTTGGTCATGCTGCCAGCAGCATGACCACACTCCCTCCGAATTTAGCTTTAACTCCAACCATTCCAACACAACTCATTTGGTCACAAATGACCATTTTTCACTTCACAATAGGTCAAACATATCATTTACCTATTTCTCCAAATTTTTATCTCAAAACCCTAGGTCTCAAACCCTAACCACACTAATTCATTGCATTTAATCACATTTAAGCATTTCAATCTTACTACCACTTTCATACAAGCTTACTAACAAATTTAATTCATTCAAAACACATCATATTCTCATACATGCATGGCTGGCTGAAATTCCCTTTGGTCCTCTACAAATGTTTTCTTTTGATTTTAATTAAATTTCTAGGTTACTCAAACCACAAACATAACTAATAAACTAAAATTTTCAATTTAGATTGCTTACCTCAACTTTGATATCCAATCTTCAATTTTTCTCCTCTTTTCTTCTTTCTTTCTTGTTAAATTTCTTTCTCAAGGGAAGGGAATAAGGTTTTATGGAGTGATTATGGAAGAAGTTGGGATTTGGTAAGAGTTTCAAAGCCTGAAGATAAGCTTTAATGGAGGAATTTTCATGGAGAAATAAGGGAGAGAGTGAGGCGGTAATGGGAGAAAGGAAGACAATAATTTTTTTTTTTGTTTTTCTTTTCTTTTCTTTTATTTACTTATGGAAGACCCAAAAAAAATCTAATTAATTAAAATATTAATTATTACTTTTATGGCATCATGCATGATGTCATGCATGATGTCATCTCCCTACACTTTTTCATTTTCTTTTTTTTTCTATTAGTTCTTTAATTTAATTCTCGATTCCAAAATTTTCTTTTCTCCTATTTTATTTAACAGTTAGGTCAGGAGTCAGCTCTCGGGGTCAATTGACCAAATTGCCCCTCGCCGGTTCAACCCGGTTTGCAAATAATCCAATATTTCTTTTGGCTCCTTGACCTAATTATTTAACAGGCTTAACAATTCTTTTTCATGATTTTCTCTTTTTTACTGTGTCCATAAGGGTCCTAAGGACCGCAGCGTCACATTTTACAGTTCGAAATTTGAGTTTAAAATGACTTCGCAGTCCTTCCTGAGAAGGTCACCCATCGCTGTGACTCTCGGCTCGTTTAACTTCTTATATTCTGTTTTTTTTTATTTATACTTAACTAATTGGAAATTACTAATTATTTGTATTTATGGCTTCTCTAGTTGTCTTAAGTGTGGTTCTAATCCCTTTAATTGTCCGGATTGACACCGGTCACCGGAACAATGAAATATACCAGGCTATACAAATAGGGGTGTTACAGTTCTGGCAAAGTTGCTCCTTCAAATATCATTTACATATTCAGGTGAACTTCTTCCAGAAAATTGGCTGTACCCTATTCCTATCCCATTTTGCTTTTTATTGAAAATCCATCAAACTTTGAAAAAAAAAATCTTCTTTCTTTTCCCCTTAGAAAGGGGAAAAGTGAATAGTGGAACAAAATGTGTTTGGCAATATACACATATGACCAAATTTCAGTTTGATGGAAAGAAGGTATAAAATGTTTGATGGCCATTTCATGGAAAGAAAGAAAGCTATGTTTTTTGCAGTGTTTGTTCCAATCTATCTATCCAACCATGTCAGTCAGTATCACTTTTTTCTCCAGTTCCTCATTTTGTCAATTGTGGGAATTTTCCTCTTAACAAAAGGGGCTTCTCTCATATACTGCTGGTCACTAATTTTGGATAAAGTAAATCGTATGCCTTCTTGTACAAGTGCTTCAATTGCAGGAGCTGTAGTAGATGAGATTAAGGAAGTGGTTGGAGCCCGATCGTTACATATATAAACCTTCTTGGGTAGAAAATAATCTCATCTTCAACCTTGCACAAAAACTAGCCAAATTGCCTCCATGAATCCTCCATAGCCGAAACCTCCACAACCACCATGCACTCATGATTCAAGCCTCATTTCACCATATTTTCTTCATTAAAGCTTACACACTCAACTTGAGGAAGCTTTTGGGAGCAAGAAAGGAAGGATTTGGAGAGGTTTTGGGAAAGCTCTCAAGAGGTAAGTGTCTAATCTTCCTACCTATCTTTGGTATTCTTGATATTTAGGTTAAGGGGAGTTGATTGGTGTTGAAATTTGAAAGACATTGTTGAGTTTGCAATCTGCCCATTTTCGACAGCCACGGGAGGTGAGCTTGCTTGAGTTTTTCTTACACTAAAATGATGGGAATTAGTGTTGATTAGGTAAATTTGATGTATTGATAAATTACTTCCCATGTATGTATATTGAACACTTGAAATTAGAAGTTTGGGAAGGGTATTGGAAAGCCTTGGCATATGGCCAATTTTAGCAGCCTTGAAGTTCATGGATTAATGTTTGATTTCATGAATTTAAATGATGAATTATGGTATTGATGGATTAAGGGCAGTATATATAAGAAATGGTTGGAATTGTATGTAGTAAAAGTAAGTGATTTCATGTGTATGTATATGTTGAATTAAACTTTGAGAATTAGGATTGTAATATGTGCATTGAGCACTTGTGTATTCTGCCCAAATTGACATAATTGAGTTTTGATTAATGAGTATTAGAAGTGCCATGTATGCTTATTTGGAGTTTGGAAGGAGGAGATTGAAATTGGGAGTGCTTATTGCTTGCAGGTTGAGTTATTATCGAATCCAGTAGCTTTTTATTGCCATATCTCCCTTTGTGTTGCCCCAATTGGTATGAGGCCAATTAGAGCTATTTTGGGACATCCAAACTTTCATTTTTCAAGGAGAAACCCTACCCAAATTTCATTCATAGGTTAGTCAAATTTTGGCTTTAATACGGGTAGCTTGCAGGATTAGGCTCAGAATTGACCATATGAACAGTATGTGTTCATATGGCCATAACTTGCCCTAGGAAGGTCAGAATGACCTGAATTTGGAAGTATTGAAAAGATTAGACATAGGAGAACACTTTTCATGAAGACTACTTGACCAAGTTTTGCCTTTAACCAAGTCAAACTGTTAGCACAAGTTTGGTCACCAAAACTGCAAACCCAGAAATTGACCAAAACCTTGTTCCATTAACATGCTTGACCAGTTTTAGCAAAAATGCCATAACTTGGTCTCCAAAGCTGAAAATTGAGTGAAACTAGTGCCAAAAGTTTTTATAATACATAGCACAACAATTTTTATGTTTTGACCAAGCTCCAGAACCCATTGCATCCCAGGGAAAATTTTAGCCAAAGTTAGGAATTGAAATCTGGAAAATGTTAAGTTGAACCTAGAATGCCATTGATACCCGTGTGTTCAATTGGCCATAACTCACTCAAAACAGGTCCAAATGACATGAAATTTATATCAATAGAAAGCTTAGACATAGAGATATAACTCTTATGAAGACACCAAAGCCCAGAAATGACCAGAACCAAGTCAATTTGCTTGCCCAAGTTAAGGTACCAAATCTGCCAGAATTGAGTTTGACCTAAAAATGACTTAACTTTGCATTAAAAATGCAATCTGTCCAGCTTTAGTAAATTGACCATATCTTGGTATATACAACTCAGAATGACATTAAATTAGTTGTAAAAATTCAATAAGATATAGACCTATAAATTTGCTTTGTTGACTAGAAACTAAAAACCAAGGGAAATAGAACATTTAGCTAGATCAATTTAGCATACCAAAACTAAAAATTGTCATTATCATGCAATAAGTCTTAGAGATAAAATTGGCAATAAATGCCAACTTGTGAGAATTGTAAATTGTACTATATTAGCAACATATTGAGATGCAAATTGTGACATGTTGATACTAGAATCAACTTATCCATGATGCATAAAAAGGTCAACATTTTTGTTGATCAGTGAAAGGCATAATGACCTGTAAACCCTAAAAATAAAGAATTAAATATTTAAGCTTGTAAATGCCCTAGTCTTGCCTAGTTGACTAGTTTGAATAGGTTGGCATACCAATAGGGTACTGACAGCTATACTGTAAATGGCTTCACGTCACACTGTGTTTTATGGCTTATTATGCCACACTGTGATTTTAATAGCCTATGGCTATACGGATTTTAATAGCCTATGACTATACGGATTATGTTATTATACTCGGCTTATTGCCTGATTTATTATATGGCTTCTTAGCCACACTGTTTGCATACCAGGAGATACTTTGTGATCAATGATGTGACAGCCCAAGGTACTAGGTACCCAGTGCTATATTAACTGTTCATCTAGTCTGGTCAGTGTATAGGCTACACGGGCAGTTAATTTAAGCATTATTAAATTCAGACAACTAAATTAAGTGTAGTGACATACAATATAACCAAATTAAGTAAAAATGAAATATTAGCAAATAAAAGTATAAATGGTAATAAAAGAATAATCTTAGTAAAGATTACTGAAATATTAAAATGAAAAGAATATTGACACCATAAATTCATAAATGATTAAATTATTCTATTTTAGTGTATTTCTCTTTATGATTGGCACCACTAAGCAGAATTGCTTAGCGCGTTGCTTTTGTTACGCGTAGGTATTGGAGACACTGCAAGGGAGCCCAGCCAACCTACGACCGGGTGAGAGATCAGATCTGCACAGGAGTCCAGAGTCATCTGCACTGCATTGCATACATGGTAGGACTTAAGGATTCTTGTGCTTTGTCTTTCTATTATATTTTGAAATTTGGCCCTGTATTTTGTAATATTGTGAAAACTTTAAAGTTTGTAATAATTTGTACATATTAAATAATATGGAGATCTTCTGGATGTATTTAAATTATTATGGACTGTACTTTGAAACTGTTTAAATACTGTGAAAGTCTATTGACTTTACTGAGACCTTGAGATTATGTACAAATTTGGAATTTTAGAATATTATATTGAACTATTTTTAACAGGTGTAGAAGGACTGTTTGTTCGAAATACAGACGACACTTTGCCGGATTTGTTTTAAAATTTTGCAACACTCAGTTTTATCAAAACATAAAATAATAAACAATCATGATGTAAATTTCACACAACTGTTTCCTAAACCAAATTGAATATTCAGAAAATAAGATGATCATAGACTAGGTGCTCCAGCACGCCGTGTGTAACACCCTAGGCAAATCCCACATCGGTAAAACACGGGAGAGATGCTGGGTTTATAAGTTGGTGGTTATTGTAACACCCTAGGCAAATCCCACATCGGCAAAACATAGGAGAGATGCTGGGTTTATAAGTTGGTGGTTCATAACCCCTAGTGACGCATTTTAAAATCGTGAGGGTTTCGGTCTAGAGCGGACAATATCACTAGTGGGCCGGGCCATTACATTTGTGGTATCAGAGCCGCTCCGCATGCAACCTTGAGCGATGGTAGGGCAAACCTCAGTGAGGACGCTGAGTCCCATAAGGGGGGTGGATTGTAACACCCTAGGCAAATCCCACATCGGCAAAACATAGGAGAGATGTTGGGTTTATAAGTTGGTGGTTCGTAACCCCTAGTGACGCGTTTTAAAACCGTGAGGGTTTCGGCCCAAAGCGGACAATATCACTAGTGGTCCGGGCCATTACATTTGTGGTATCAGAGCCGCTCCACGTGCAACCTTGAGCGATGGTGGGGCAAACCTCAGCGAGGATGCTGAGTCCCATAAGGGGGGTGGATTGTAACACCCTAGGCAAATCCCACATCGGCAAAACACGGGAGAGATGCTGGGTTTGTAAGTTGGTGGTTCATAACCCCTAGTGACACGTTTTAAAATCGTGAGGGTTTCGGTCTAGAGCAGACAATATCACTAGTGGGCCGGGCCATTACACCGTGTGGCACACCTTGCTCAGCTACATTGTAGACGGGTGAGGGGTGTTACAGTGTATTTTCCTTAAACCCCAAGTACTCTTTTATGATTATGTATAAATGGATGGACTATACTTTAGCATTCATGAATGTTATGAGAAGGCTCAAATTTTAGAGCCCTTTTTAAATGAAATGTTTTATGCTATGGTTGGAATGCTAAAGTATAGTGAATGATGAGTTGCTTTGGGTTTTGGTCCAAATGAAATAAAGCAATGTTTTAACAGGTTTTAGGCTTGCTACTGGTTCTGGCACCCTTAAGTTGACTTATTCTAAAGCACTAATAATAACCCTTAGCTGGGTCATTACAAAAGTGGTATCAAAGCTTTGGGTTAGATAAGTGGAAATAGTTGCTAAGAAAGATTAAAGTATTGAAGGAAAAAAAGTATGTCGATCAACACAGTTAGCAAAATGCATGTCCATTAAGGTTGTACCTGTATGTTTATGATGTGTTTATGTTTCATCCTACATTTATTATGTGTTTCTTGTCTTCTTGTGATCTCACATGAACATAATGTATGCTGAACACTTCTTGTTTGCTTTTAGAATATGTGAGGTTCAAGACAGCTTTTAAGATTGATTGATGCACCACCCAAAAATGAGGCCATTAGTGCACTACCCATTGTTCTTGTTACTAAAGGGAAAACAGGTAGAAGTGGTAGGGGAGAGTCCTCCAGAGGCCCTATAAGGTATTTTAAGGTTAGTCAAGATATGTCTAGTGCACCTAGAATGTTTTTGGATGCGAGAAGGGTTCCTCGTGGGTCTTAATAGCGGTATGAGGACCCTAGTTATGTCGGAACAGGTGGAGGAGAAGAAGATAGGAATGAACAAGATGGGAATGAGTTAGAGTATGGGTCTCTACCCTAAGGACAAATGTATGGGTTTGCATATAACTATCCCTATTAGGGAAACATTAGGTTTATGGGCTACCCTCAATACCCTTCTTTCATGCCATACCCATCCTTTTTCCCACAATTTGATCCATACCCTATGTATCCTCCCCAAAAGTACCCCCAGAACCCTCAAACTATCATGGGAACTTAAAACCCCATGGATGGAGTTACAGGAGGGCAAGTGACACCACTAACAACTTTAGTAATTCAAAATCAAGGGACTGGTCAAGTTAATAAATGCAAGGCCAAGATGATAAATTACTTAAAGTTAGATGCATCTAAGTTCAAGAAAGGGTATGATCCTTTAGAGTATGTCAAAGTAGTTAAGACAGATGAACTAGAGGCCAGTGACTATAGGGTTATTCAAATGGTTGGGTTTACACTGAAGTGTAAGAAGGCTAAGGAGTTGTATAAGACCTACATTGCTAGTGTAGACAATAGTTTGTTGTAGAGTTTACCAACTGGACCTTTCCAAAAAATTCTAAAGAATTAAAAGTGGTATAGTTTGAACATCTAAGGTAGACAACCAATATGAGTATGTATGAGTACACAAACAAGTCTATAATATGTGGGCCAAAACTATGACATAGATAAGAAGACGGCTAAATGATACACTTAGAGGTTACACTCCCACTACTCTTCACTGATTATGGCTATAGAAACTCATAGCTTCCACTCCATAATAGATGTTGTCAGGAAGATGGAGGCTGGAGCTATTGCGGACTTGAAAAGTTCTAAGACTAAGCAGTTTTCTATCCTTAAAGCCATAAATCTAAGAAAGTTTAGTCACCTAACTAAGGCCACTTCTTCATCCGGAACAAAGAAAGAAAAAAGGGGGAAGTTTTCTAGAAAACATAAGAAGAAAAAGTTCTAGAGCAAGATCAAATCTGGTCTTATAATGGGGAGTGGATCTAGTTTGGGTTCAGATACATCTGGGTGCATGAGATATCAAAAACCTCACTGAGGACTTTGCAGGTTTGGGACATCTGAATGTTACATATATGGCCAAGAAAGACACATGGTAAGGGAGTGTCATAATATGGAAAGGGTTACATCACAGTAATAACTAATGTCAGGTAGCGTGGTTTAACCGATTAAGAGATAACTCTTATGGTTTTCTCTAAAGTTAGAGGATAAGGAAGAGAAAGAGGGGCTTCTTCCTCCATAATAGGTTCTCAAGGAAGAGGTTTTACAACACGGGCTTAGATCTTCATCATGACATAACAAAAAGCAAATGCCTCTAACACAGTGGTATTAGTCAAAATTAATTAATATAAGAAGCTTTATGTATCACCTTCACTTTAGGTATCCGTACATTCTACTGTTCCGGTGATTAATGTCTGTCCAGACAGCCATAATGTCTAGAACTATATTTAAGCTAGAGTGAGGAGTCATAAATAACCTAAATAATGACATGAAAAATTAAGAAGACATTAAAGAAATGAAATACAAAGAGGTTAAATGAGCCGAAGCCCCAGTGATGGGTAACCCTAACAGGAAGCGACTGTGGAGACAGTTGCCAACCCTAGACTTGTGGGAAACCTTGTGAAATAATTATTTGGGACTTAAGTGAAGGATTATTGAGGTTTATATGACAATAGAATGCCAAAAAATACAAAAAAATCCATGTCAATCGATACAGATAATTTTAACTCGGTGAGCACAAAAAAGGGCATTTTGGTCATTTCACCATCAGAGATGATTTTTGACTAACTTATCCATTTAAGTAAGTGAGATTTATGTCATAAAATATGAGTAAATATTGATAAAAATTTGATTAGAAATGAATAGGGAAGAGAGGGAAAGAAAATAAAACAAAATGAAAATTAAAACCTAATTATGACATAAAAAATTAGGTAATGATGATGTAATTAAAATTTTCCACCAATCAAAATTAGACAAGCACCAGTATAAAAGATGAAAAGGAGAAAAATAAACCAAAAATTAAGTCATCTTATACCTCCTTCATGCTTGGCCGAAACCCTCTTTGAACGAACTTTACCATTTTTGCTCAAGCAAGCTCCAAATCCTAGCTTATTTCACCATAAAACTTATAACTTCCAGCACAAAAATTAATAGTTAGACCTTGGAGAAGTGATTGGCTGCCAAGAATTAAAGAGAAAGGGAAGTTTAGGCAAACTCCCAGTTGTGGCAAGAGATGTTAGTGCCAATCTTGCTTAATTCTTTCTTTATTCTTGTTTAGGAACTTAAATCGAGTTAGAAATTGTAGGAAAATGAAATAAAATACACATGTATGAACACAAATGAAATTCAATAGCCATGAGTAGGGGAGGGTTTTGATGATTTTTTATTTAATTAAAGTTGCTTAGTGATGATGTTGATAAGTACATATAGAGTAGAACATCAATTTCCATAAGTGGTAGGAAATTGAGACATGAGGAATTAGGGTTTTGAGCCAAAATTAGGGTTTTGTCAAATTGTTGATGAATTAGTGTTATTAAGGTCAATTAGTGACCATTTGACATGGTTTGACCTTAAAATGGAATTGGTTGTGGAATTGAATTGTGAATTAGATGAGCTGCCTTTGCGCTGGAAATTCTGGACTTTGAGTCTAGTGGGTTTGGGCAGCCATAAGTTGAATTGTGTAGCTTCAATTAGTGTAAAGCTAATTGAAGGTGAAACTAGGGAAATAATGCCACATTTTTCATAAAGAGACCCTGCTCAGAAAACTAACACAAGGTGACCTAAAATTTGCTTGAATCTGGGTAACCAAAATCTGGACCTGGAAAGATGACCATATGAACAGTGATTGTTTAAATGGGTATAATTTTGTGTAGAGAGGTCCAAATGACCAGATTCTTGACCCATGGAAAGCTTAGACAGAGTAGAACAACTTTCATGAAGAACAGAAACCCAAATTCTGACCATAACCTAATCAAATTGCTAACTAAAATTAATCTATCAAAACTGCCAGAACCAAAATTGCCCAGAAAATTCTGGATATTGACTAATCCGGCCAATTATAGTAAAAATGCCATAACTTGAGCTACAAAACTCCAAATAGAGTGATTCAAAAAGAGAATTAAAGTAGAGACATTAAGGAACAACTTTGATGAAGAAAGGTTAACCAAAATCCCGTTGTAGATTGGTCCAATGGAAAGTAACCTTAGGTGATAAAAACTGAAATTGTGGAAATGCTTCTAGGAAGACTTGAATTGTAATTGGCAACTAATGCCAACAAATTTATAACCCAAAATGTGGTACTATCATGAATTTAGAAATTGTATTCCTATTATTTATGAAATAGTCAAAATTTGCATGAATGGTAATGTGAATAGTAATCACTATGATACAAAATGCAAAGAACAAATACCTAAGATGCAAATATGCTCATGTATGCCTAGTTATGATTAGTTTGGATAGATTGGCATATCAATAAGGTTCTGATTTGTAGTACTGCCTATGGCATTGTGCCATTCTATTATCATGGCTTTCACACAATTTTATTATTATGGCTTTTAGCCATTCTGTTACATAATGATTAATATGACTTTATGCCTGATTTCTACTATAGCTTTTTAGCCATTCTATTGCATACTTAGTTGACATTATGTGTTCCATGGTATGACGGCCCGTGGCACAAGTGTGTCCAGTGCTAGCTTACCTGCTTATCCAGTCTAGTCAGTCTGTTACATGTTACTTGGGTAGTGAAAAGTATTAATGAGATTAAAAATATATGGAAATAAAGTAAAGGAATTAAACAATAAGACAAAGAAGGAAAAGAAAGACTATAATAAAATAAATGTTCCCAGAATTCTATACAATTTTAAATGATATCTAAAATCATTATAGGATCAACCAATAAAATACTAGAAAGAGTTGATATCTTAAATTTTAACTAGCCCTTACCTAATCTAAAATTTATTGAATATGCATTTTCCTTTATAAGCACTATAACTAGGAAATTATTTCTCTTATTTGTATATTTTATTTTCTTTGTATTATTGCACCACTAAGCAGAAATGCTTAGTGCATTGAATTTTCCATTGCGTAAGTACTAGAGATAGAGATAAAACCCGATAGTCATCAGACTGGGATTTTCGGGAGTTCAGATCTGCAGATAGTGTCCAGTGTCACCTCCTTGTTACAGTGCATTTTGGTAGGGCCCGCATGTATTATATTAGGGTATTTTATTTTTGTTCATTGTATTTAATTTTGGAGTTACAATGTGAATTGTCAATTTGTATAATTAATTTGTATATGATGTAAAATAATAAATTTGTAAATTTCATGTATAAGACGAGTTTGAATTTGATATGGATACATTTATGAATTTTATGGAAATGAATGTGAATGGAAATAATTGTATTATTTGAATTAGAAATGTTGATGAGATTTTAAATAGGTGAATATGTAAACACGACAAATGTAAATAAAATAGGGAAACTCCGCCCATTTCATCACTTAAAAAAAAATATTGAGTTTGAAAATATAATGGCATTAAAATTAATATGGAATAAAATAAGATAAGATAAGGTGCTCCAACACAGAATGTAGCATGCCTTGCTCGCTTACACTGTAGATGGGTAAGGGGTGTTACACTTTAGTGTGCATGTTTTGATTGATCTTAGTGCTTCACATTCTTTTATTGCTCATGATACAATTAAAAGGCTAAGGATGATGGTTTCAATGTTACAGTGTCCTTTGTTGGTTAGTGGACTCAATGTGATGCTTTAGTGATAAAGATGATTTGTTACTCCTATCCAATCATGGTTGAGGATAGATGCCCTCTAGCTGATCTAGTGGTTCTAGAATTAATAGATTTTGATGTCATTTTAAGGATAGATTGGCTTTCAGATAATTATACTACCTTGGACTATAGGAATAAGGTAATAAAGTTCAGGGGGTAAGATGGGTCAAAAGTAGTTTTTTAAGGAGAAGGTATTAGTTCTAGCGATAGTAATATCTGCCTAGCAAGCTAGAAAGATGCTTAGAAAAGGATGTAAAGGTTCCTAGCTCGTGTCAAGGAAGTTAATGTAAAAAGGGACAAACCAAAGTCAGTCCCAATGGTGAGAAAGTTCTCAGATGTTTTCCTAGAGGAATTACCTAGGTTGCCACATAAAAAGGAGATAGATTATAAGATCAATCTAGTACTTAGTACTAGGCCTATTTCTATATCTCCTTACAGAATGGCTCTTATATAGCTAAAAGAGTTAAAGGAATAGTTATAAGATTTGGTAGACAAAAGGTTTATCAAATCGAGTACCTCTTTTTGGGTTGCTCTAGTTTTATTTGTTAAGAAGAAAGATGGTTCTTTAAGGCTGTGCATAGATTATAGACAGTTGAACAAAGTAACCACCAAAAAAATTACCTATTGCCCCGTATCTATAATTTATTTGATCAGCTAGCATGAACTAGTTTTTTCTCTAAGATAGATTTAAAGTCTGGATATCATTAGTTGAGAATAAAAGAGGCACATATGACGAAGACCACTTTCCGAACTAGGTATGGGCATTATGAGTTTCTTCTGATGCTGTTTGGATCTCATGAATAGGGTATTCAGACCTTTTCTAAATCAATTTGTTATTTTCTTCATGATGACACCTTAATGTATTCTAGAAGCCTAAAGAAGCATGCACAACATCTGAGAGTTATTCTCTAGACTCTAAGGGAGCATCAGTTATTTGCAAAGTTTTTTAAGTGTGAGTTCTAGTTGAGGAGTATATCTTTCTTAGGGCATGTGATATCAGAAAATGGTATTGAAGTGGACCCAAGAAACTGGAAGCAGTAGCAAATTGGCCAAGGGCAATTACTGTGACAGAGATTAAGAGCTTCCTAGATTTGGCTGGCTATTATAGGAAATTTGTACAAGATTTCTCCAAATAGCTGCTCCAATAACTAGGTTGACTCAAAAGAATAGAAAGTTTGCATGGATAGAATAGTGTGAAGAGAGTTTTCAAAAGTTAAAGGAGAGTTTGGTTACTGCACCAGTATTTGCTTTACCTTCAACCAATGAAGATTTCACAGTATACTGCGATGCCTCAAGGGTGGGGTTAGGGTGTGTTCTCACGCAAAATGGCATAGTGATAGCTTATGCTTCGAGGTAGTTAAAGAAGCATAAAGTGATTTATCCCACCCACGATTTAGAAATGGCAACTATAGTATTTGCTCTTAAGATGTGGAGACAATGTCTTTATAGGGCAAAGTGAGATATTTTCATAAACCAGAAGAGTCTCAAATATATCTTTAATCAGAAGGAATTAATCAATCTGAGGAAGAGAAGGTGGGTAAAACTGCTTAATAATTATGATTACACCAATCAATATCATCTGGATAAGGTAAATGTTGTTGTAGATGCCCTTAACTGGCAATCATTTAGTAGTTTAGCTCATGTTTGAATTGTAAGAAGACCTATCTTGAAGGAGTTACTCCAGTTGCTTGGTAAAGGGTTGCAATTGGAATTGTCAACCATAGGTACATAGATAGCATAGATGAAAGCAACACTAGTGTAATTGAGACAAGTGGTAAAAAAATAACATGAAGACCAAGATTTAATGAAGATAGCTGACGCAATATAGAAAAGTAAAAACATGAGTTTAGGTTTAATGGTAAAGGGATTATGAGATATGGTAGCAGATTGTGTGTGCCAAATGATATCAGGCTTAAAGGAGACATTATGAGAGAAGCTCATAATGCTATATATAGTGCACATCTTGAAACCACCAAAATGTATGAAGATTTGAAGAAAATGTATTAGTGGCCATCGAAGAAAAAAGGAGACAAAACTATCATCATGATTACAAGTCTAAATCCTATCATCAAAAGCTAAATCCTAGTTTATTCTCTATGATTATTTAACTTTAATATAAAAACAAGATATTATACCTCATCAAAAGCAAGTATTTATAAGATAGCCACGAAAACACAGATTTGTTTTTGTAATGAGTAATTTAAAATTATCCATTATGATTACCTTTTAGAAATCAAATATCTCTTTGTAATGAATGAGTAAAGAATCTAGATAAAATGCAACACACAATAAATATATCAGCCATGAAAACACAAATGGGAAAAGAATCAAGCAAGGTACAGACAAATTAAATCAAACCCTAAAACAATCTAAAGAGACAAAAGCAAGATGTGTAGAATTTTTAACCAAACCTATACTAAATAACAGTCAACACATGCACTGACTATTACAAACCTAAACAAGGTACAAATAGATTAAATCAAGTTTTGTCTCTTTAAGGATCTAGAATTAAAGAGCAATAAAAGAATCACCATTTAAATCCACAAAACTAATCACCATTGAAGATGCATTAACCAAACCAAAGATTTGCACAACAGAATGTAGATTTGAGAAGAACATAACTTACCAAGGAAGAAAATAATTCTTCTAAGAAGAAATGGCTAGAGGAATGATAGAAGATGCGAGAAGCATTCAAATCTACAAAGGCAGGAAATGCATTAGGATCTGCTAAGATAAGAGATGTGTTCAAATATGCTGAAACAGATTAGTAGAAATGTGCAAAAGAACTTATGTTGAGACAGGAGATTCATTCAGATCTACTGCACTAAAAAAGAAATGATAGACCTGAAGAAGTGGGTGTGTGGCAGATAGGGTTGCTGGGTCACGAGAAATGAAAGAGGAGAGGAGGCATTAGGTAGGCAGTTGTATCTTCTAATCTATCAATAAACCACAATGTTAAATTTTGTATTTTAATTCAAAACTCATAGTTTTATAATTGTAATAGTAATTTCCTTTAATCATTAATTATATTAAATTTCATTTAAATATGATTACAATATTAATTTATTTATACAAATATAATATCATTTGAGTTCTTTTAGAAAAAAATTATTTAATTAAAGTAATTACTATATGATACAAATACAAAATATTATGTGATACAATTATACAAATGCTATATCAAACTATGAAAGCTTAGTGTTAAAGTTGAATTTTATATAGCTCATTATGTTATCACATTTTATTATTATATCATAAATAAATTCAAGAGAGAGAGAGATTTAAAGATTTAATAAAGACATAGAGAGATTTTTAAAAGTTTAAGAGAGAACGAATGCTTATTCCTTAAAGAGAATGCTTAGAGAGAGGGATACTCGAAAAGGAAGATAGTCAAATAGACTAATAATAATTAATAGCTTAGGAGACTGGGAGAGGAAGAAAAAAATGGTCCAATCATCTTATTTTTCTTTCTCGAATCAAGAGATCCATGAATTGGGATCCTAAATCATATAGATACAAATGTAATAATTATATATTTAGTATATTAATTTATTAATTACAATGCAATTACATAATTATACACACACACACATGCGCGCGCGCATATGTACACTCTTAATATCTAATTTTAGGACTCTTTACTCAATAGTATTATGATTCTTATTTAAACTCATGATCAATATAATTTTTATACAATAAGTCAGCAATATTAAGTAGGATAGCCTAGTGGAAACTTTAACCTTAACCTTTTAAAAGGTTCAAAAGAAAGAGAGAGATTTTTAAAGGTTAAAGAGAGTTTGTGAGACTAAACGAGGGATAGAAGGTAAAAATAATGAATTAACAATTTACTTAGTGTTAAATAAAAATATAATAGTTAAATAACATATTATTTTATATTGAGAGCATTTATTTATTATATGACAAAATAATTTTATTTCTCATAAAAAAATTAACTTGATTTTAATAACAAAATTAAATTTAAATTACAAATATATATATTTTAAAAATATATTTCATATATTGATTATGTCATATTTTTAAATAATATATTATTTTCAAAATAATCATATATAAAATAAATATATTTACAACATTACAAAATAAAATAATTAATATAAATATTTTTGAAAACGAGCCTATCCATGAGCCTATGTAGTGAGCCTATTTCACAAGGTAGATCATGAGCCTACTAAACAAGTTAACTGGCAAACTTGTTCAATAAGGTAACTTGTGACCTTATAAATGAGCCAAGCTTGAGCTTTAACTCAAGCAAAATACTACTGAGCTTGAGTTTGTTTAATGAATGAATCTAAAATTCGAGCTCAAGCTCAACACATTTATAAATAAGCTCGAATCGAGCCACCCTTGAATAGCTCTCGAGCGGCTTGGTTCATTTACACCCCCCACTAACAAATTGGTTGCAATCTCAAGTTTAGGCTGGGTTACCTTATTATGTTTAAATACTTTTTTTTTCAAGTTAGTTTAAAGAATTATTTATAGAATAACCGACTCTCAAATTCCTAACCTTGAATTCCTTCATGATCTCATAGCTTCTAGAGAAAGCTACAGCAACTAGCACATTCAGAGACTTCCAATCCTAACGTCAATACCTTAAGGACATTCTCTCTCTCTCTCTCTCTCTCTCTCTCTCTCTCAAAATAACAGATTCCTTTGCTTCTACAACTCTTTCCTCTACATTATCAAGTATACTATGATTCTCTCTTTGCTTTGTTAATGATTGTTGGTTTTGCTTTGTTGATGACTGTTGGTTTTGTTGATTTATTGATGCAAATCTGTGTGACTATTGGTTTTGTGTTTTTTTAAAATCTTATTTATATATAATACCAAATCTCAGTTTTTTACTTTGGTAATTACTATTGAAATGATCTTATGTATACTTTAGTAATTGGTTATTGATTTTGGTTTTTCTAGGTCTTTTGGTTTTTATGTCTTCTTTAGTAATTGCTTTAGGATTATGAGTTTGTTTTATCTGTTAAAAACCAAATATGAGTTCTGTGTTTTCTTATTTTTAATGTATGCTTTAGTAATTGTTTATGGGTTCTGAGTTTGTTATATTTGTTGAATACCAAATTTGGGTTCTGGGTTTTGTACCATACTTATGTTTTATTTATTTACATGTTCTAGTTTTATTTCAACTATGCGATGAACACCTACTCTTATCTTAATGTTTTTATTTCTTTTCTATGACTTTGGACTTTGCTTTGAACAATTAGTTTAGCTAATCAACTCATTGTCCACCATAAGCTTTGTGTGTGTGTGTGTGTGTGTGTTTTATTTAGCTTTAATCTTCAAATTTAAATTTTAAAATTTATGATTTTATAAAAAAAATGATTTAAAAGTTATTGATATATTTATGCTATTTTTGATATCTAACCTGAGGTACTTTAATGTAGAAAATTTTTATTTTCATCTTAAAATAGAAGGTATTTAATTTATATATTAAATTTGAAAATTAATAGTGGGTTTGCTGGATAGGATGAAAAAGGAAGTGAAAGTGTAGATTTATAAAGGCTTCTTTGAACACTATGAATATATTAATTTGTAAGCTTAGGCATCCTTCAGCATTATCAAGGTGAAAGGTGACAGGATATCCTATGGATTTAGGTGAAAGGTGAGAGGAGAGGTGAGAGCTTTTTTGAAGCAAGGTGCCATAGCGTAAATTACCTAAATTATGTGTGTGTCTACTTCTAACATAAAAAATTCATACTTTTAACTAGTTTGATAAGTAAAAAAAGCATATTAAAAAAGGAAAAAAATACATATTATTTACAACAAGTCTATGTGTAATATAAGAGAAATTGAAAATAGTGTGTACCTATATTTATAGTGTAAATATAAGATAAAAATAAGGTTGTAAAATTAAAAATCATAGCATAATGATGTACATATTTTATATAGGCAATTTAGGATCATTTCGCATCCATTTTGCCCTTTAATTTTAGTGTTTTATAGTATTTTAGTCTTTAATTTAGTTAATTTGTTCATTTTAGTATTTTATATTTGATTTTTAAAATTTTTATGTTTTTAATAGGTTTTAAGGTGATTTGAAGATAAGAAAGTGCAAATAGAAATAATTTGATATTATTTGAAGGCTTAGAGTGGTGAAACAGTTGAAGAAAATTTGTTTGGAGAAAAGCCAGAATTTTATTGAAAAGTCCCATAGGGCATGTTAATTCTCAAGTTTAGCAAAGGCAAAAATTTAAGTGAATCAATAATTTTCAAATAAAGTCCCATAGGGCATGTTATTTTGTCAAGCACAGCAAAGAAGAAAAGGGAGGTAGCAATTTTCATATGAAGTCACATGCCCCATGTTACTTCACTAATTTTTTCACACAGGGCATGTTGAAATATAACATGGGGCATGTTGCCTAGCAAAATTTTTATGGTGACTAGGATATTACTTTTTACACCTCACTACTTTTGTACCTTTTATCCTTATCCTCTTTTAACCTATTTTAGGGTAGATTTTGGGAGACATATAAATAGACCATTTTCTCCTTTTCAAGAGGCAAAGCAAAAAATTAAAAAAAGAGAATTAGAAGGAAGGGAAGAAAAAGACTGCGACAAAGGGAAAAAGAGAAAGGTGCCATTACTGGATTTTTTCTTGCAAAAGTAACATTACAGCTGTAGATTTTCTAGGTTTTAGGGCTTTTTTCACATGGGTTTTTCTACTCTTATCTCCATTTCATGTTTCTTTTGCTTATTTTGATAGTTTCCATTGTAAATATCATTATAAGTGAGTAGATTTTTCTAGATTTCAGAATTAGGTGTAATTATTTGAGTTTTATTTGTGGAGTTGGACTGGTTTCAACCTGATTTTAATGTATATAAGTTTTGATTCATATCTTGTGTGCATTCTCTACATACTCATGGTTGGTACCCTTTGGGTTTTATTTTTAATATTTGATTAAAGGGCCGAAAGGTGAAAATCATTGATAGATAATCAAGATATTGAACTTAATCACCTAGTGTTAGAGATAAACTAGTGGGTTAAGAGGAAAATTTATAGTTGATTAAAGTGCTTAATGGTTTTGGGTAATTAAACATCACATGAGAAGAATGGGGTTTGATTTCATTTAAAACACTTTTTAGTTTGCTTGAAAGAGAAATTAAAGAAGCTTAGAATCAACTTCCTTCAAACTTGTATTTTCTTTAAAATTGATTTTGCCTATCCAAATCCCAGTTAAATTTATTTCATGAACACCGACTCTGGAATCGCTTTCACCAACAATTAATTCTAGTTTTGCATTATTATTGTTAATTTAGTGAAATTGCATCTTAATTTGGGGTTTATTTATTTAACTATTTATTGCATATTTCTTTACATTTCCAAATAGTTGCTACATTTACCTCCTTTAATTTTAGATACATTTTATCTTTAGTCTAAATAATGAAACAACCATAGTTTAGTACTTAAACACAATTCCTTATGGGAATGATACTCCATTTATCACTTTATTGCTTGATATGACCCATATACTTGCGGAGTACATATCAAGTTTTTGGCACCATTTCCGGAGAATTGTTTGTTTAATATTAGATTAGCTGGTTGTTTGGTTAATTTAGATAGTTTCTTTTTAACTTTATTTTATTATTACTTTATTTTGTGTTTTTCTTTTTGAATTTTTTTTTGGTTTTTTTTGTGTTACTATTTTTAATTTTTTTTTTTTATATTTCTAATTTTGTTTTTATTTGTCTATCATGTGAGTTATATTGAAATGTTTCATTATCAAGTCTTCACAAGTTTTGTTCAATAGCACTTGGAAACTTTTTATGCTGCTTGGGGAAGATTTAATGATATGGTAGAGAGATTTTCCAACCACAACCTTTCAAATCATTCTCTAATTCTTTGTTTCCATGATGGTTTGGATGAAGTGAAAAGAAATTAGGTAGATTATGGAGCTTGGACAACTGGTGATCATGTTCTTCAAAGAGGTCATGAGGATGCCATTCACTTGTTAAATGACATGGTAGATTTTAATTACCATTGGCATTGGGACTCTTCACTACAAGGTTGTAGTCACTAATACCCCTCACAGCTCTACCAACCTAATATTTTACACCAACCATTTGAGCTACAAAAAGAGAAGAAAGTGGGATTTGAAGAGGTATAAGCTAAATTTGAAAGTTATTTTTACCAACTATTGGAGATTCAAGAAGACTAAGGATTGATACTTGAAGAGTGATAGCTAAATTGGATGATCTTAAAATTTCTATGAAGAAAAATGAGCTATCAATCAAGATGATGAATGGAATTCATGAGGAGGAATTAAACAATCAAAGACAATGAGTTTAATTGTGAAAAAGTTTTATGCGAATTTGAACATGTAGAAAAAGTGGAGCTTAAATTGGAAGAGGAAAATTCCTTTAAAGATGAGTTAACAATAGAGTTCTCACAAGAAAAGGAGTTGGAAGAGATATTGATGAATGAAGAAATTAATGAAGTGGAGCCTAAAGTTCAAGAAAATCACTCCTTTATAGTTAGAGCGTCATTAAAGGAGTGTTTATTTAAAGTTAAATTAAAAGAGAAATTGGTGGATGAGAAAATTGATAAAACCATCAATTTAAGCTCATTGATGGTGCTTACACATACCCCACCATAAGACCCTTTTCTCTCGTGGACACCTCCTGCACCATTTTACGTTATTTACCAGCTAAAGCAGTTGATATCCTAAGCATATGATTCCACAACAAGTGTTGTTCAAGCTAAATGCAAAATTTTTTCATATCTAGCCAATCTTGAGGGCACTCTGAATCAAGACCCATATGTCATGTTGTATTACATTTACTATGGGTGACAATTGCTATTTGATTAGCAATCTATAAAGGGTCAAGCTAATGACCTAAAATTAGCGCTCTTTAAGAGGCCCCAAAAATTTTCTTTTAGTTGTTTTACATAATTTTTATTTTGTTTTGTTTTTTTTTTTTTTTTTTACCCCTTTTTGACTCAAATTTGACATAAAATTCATTTTTGTAAGTTAATTGTGAAATTTAGGGCAAAGGTGTATGTTGAAAGGAACAAATACAATTTAAGGAAGTTTCTGACCATTTCCCTATTTGCTGTGTTTTAATTTTTAGTATTTAGTGCTTGCCTATTCAAAGATGTTATATTGAGTAAAAATATGCACTGATTAGTGTTTTTCATTTTATTGCAATAATAAAGCATGTTTGAGGGCAATTTTGGGGCATTTTTGTTGTTAAACTTGCAAATTCTTGTGAGAACTTTTTAACTTTTTGATGTGAACTATAGAGGTTTACTATAGATACTAGTTTTTGGTTGTTTACATGTTTCATGATCTATTTTAGTTTGTTTGAGATGAAACTCTGCATTTCAACTGAGTTAAATTGAAAATTCTGCATTTACTTTATGTGAATAGTACCAAATTTGTTGCTGAAATTATTTTATGGCTATTTTTCATGCTATGTGATCTAATTTGGTATGTTGGAGATGGATATTAATCATTTGAGTGGGTTCCAAGCAGAAAAGTCCAAAATTCTGCATTTTATTCATGTTAAAGTGTTTTTAGTTTCATTTTTTGTAGAATTTTTGCTATAGTATTTATAAATTGTAAACTGTGTTTAGTCAGTTAGTTATGAGCTTCATATTTGGCTAATTTTGGTGTTTGAATTAAAAATAAATGCTTTTGCATTTTGGTGATGTGATTAGTGCTACTATATTCACTTTTCTGCAGAATTTATAAAGAGGGAATTGAACCTGAAATTGAACAAATTAAGAATATGCCATATTTCAGTATTTGCATGACAATTATGCTTCAATTTAAGTGTTTTGGATGTTGTGTAGTTCATGTTTAGAGTGAATGCAAATTTGGTTTGTGTTGCTTTTGACAAAATTGAGTATTTTTTTAGTTTAGAAAAAATTTGAGTTGCAAATATGATATGTGGCTATGAACAATATCAATATGTTGCAATTTTGGTTAAGATTTGATGTATTTTTATATGTTTTATCTTGTTAAAATAAATTGGTCAATAGTGATTTTCTGCTGGAGTGACCCTCATGTCTCTACAGGTTCTACTTTTAACCAATGGTCATGCCTCACGTTGGTCTGCACTTACAATTTATTTTAATTATTTAGGTTGCCATGCACTTATTTTGGGCAATGATTTTCAATTACTTTGCCATGCCTCATGTTTGTTTGCAATTTTGTTTACTTACATGCTACTTGTCAAGTCACATAAGATATGTCAGTTTACTTAAAAAGTCCCATACCCCATATCACATAGAACATGGCCTAATTTTCTTAAAACCCTAACTTCTCATTTTCTTCGACTGCAACACTACCCATTTTCTTTTCTCACAACTTCTCAATACCCAAACACTTTTCCCTTAACTTTCTTGTTTGAATGGGAAAGACTTTTGTGCTTTCGATTATATTTTGTCCAGTTTTGCAGCTTCTATTCTACAATCAGGTCATGAAAATTTTCAGGTATACTCTGACCTACCTGGGGCATGTTCTTAACATGTCCTGTGTCATTTCACTTATACTTTAACAAGCCCCATGTCATTTCATAAATCTATCAACACAAGGTATATTCTAATACTTTTAGGATTTCTTTTGAACACATTTGCTTGTACTTTAATGTTTATATCCTTTTGAGCTACAATTTGTTTATCTGTTGCATCTTAAATATTTTGAATTCCTAATTGTACATATTTTGAGCTATTTTTTTAATTCATATTCACCTTTGCCTTTTCATTTAAGCCAATGAGGACATTTTCTAATTTGAGTTTAGGGGAGGGCAAAATTTTTGCAAAATTTTTTACATTTTTGCATTAATTCATTGCATTTCATTCATTCATTCTTAGTTATTTTACTCATATACATATACCTATACACACATATACTTACATATAGATATCATGTAGATTACATATAGCTTTTATTTAATTTTGCATTCATTTTAGGATCATGCATATCATGAAAATAAATTTTTATCTGATTCTTAGAAGAATGAGAGTTGCTTTGAAGAGCAATTGAGCTTGCCTTTAGATGGGTTTGATGGATTAAAAGTTCTGGATAAGTTCAAGGTTGTGAAATTCTTACATACGTTTATATCTTCTTAGCCAAGGGCATCCAATCAATTGCATCGAGTTTGAGTGCTTAGAGAAAACTCTAGGGTAAGAAGTAGCTAATTATTGTCTCACTAATCTTAAAACAAGCGTTCTAGATCTTTCGAGGTGAAATCTTAGCATGCACTAGAAAAAAAAAATGATCTAGGCATTCTTTTGTTTTTTAACTCACATTTTAGCCTTAACCACACCTCACTTTAAGAATATCCCTTTGGAACCATTTTGAGCTTACAGGTATCCCCTTTAGTTCTTTAGTATCTATAATTTTACCTAGCCATAAACCTAAACACTATCTACACTTCATGAGAATGATTATTTAAGTGATGGATACACTATACAAAAAAAAAAGAGTAAAAAAGGAAAATATAAAAAAAAGAAAAAAAAAAAGAAAAATATACAAAGAAGAAGAAATAATTGAATGGGAGAAGTAACTAAAATTAAAAAAAAAAATGCTAGCCATTGAGTGATCATATGTAAAGAAATTCATCACCCAAGTATACAAAGAAATGAGCTTGGGACAAAATTGAAAAGGGACAAATGAAATTCAAATTCAATGTTATGTATATAGTTCCTCTAAGAGCTCCAAAGTTGTTATGCTAGCATTGATAATTCATTGTAAAGTTCTTCCTCCCATTTAATTTAAAAAGAAAAGAAAAAAAATATACATTTGTGTATCTTGATCTTTTAACCATGTGATGGTTATCATGCTTTATTTCCTTTATATCTTTTCTTTATTAGCCAAATCATTATCCTTTAGCCCCATTACAATCCTTTAAAGGACCTTTTGATCTTTTACTTTGTGTTACACTAGTGGAGATTGGAATAGTTAGTTTGCCTATGGGATTGGGAATTTATTCTTCATTCATCTATTTCCATCATTATTATAACATCCTCATACTAAGTAGTTCCATACATTCTATTGTTCTAGTGACTAATGTTTGTTCAGACAGTTAGAATTCTGGAACCATACTTAAATCACATAGAAAAGCTAAGAATAACATTAATAAAGATCAAATGAGGTAGAATAAAAATAAAAGAAATAGAGCACCAATAGGTTAAATGTGCCTAGGTCCCAGCGATAAGTGACCTATATGAAAAGCGACTATAAGTTTAGTTACTACCCTAAATTCGTGTGGGACCCTATGGAGACCTTAATGAAGGAATTATTTAGAAATTATTGGGAAATTGAAAATCAAAGAAATAAAAAGGGAAGAAGTACAATTAAGTGAATCAAAATCTAAGGACTCATCGGGGATTATTGAAAAAGATGAACTATAACCCGATGAGGGGCATTTTGATCAATTCACTTCAAAAGTTGACTTTTGATCTAAATGTCCACTAAAATGAGTGAGATTAAAATATTAAAATAGAATTAAAATTATGAAGATGTGTATGGAAAATTAAATGGGACACATAAGGAATTAAGGAAATTGTATTAAAAATAATAATAATAATAATTAAAATTATAATTGTAATTTAATTAATTTATGAATAATTATCTATAAAGAAGACAAAGAATAAAAAATTCAATTATTCCATCTTCTTCTCTCCATAGGCCGGCCACCCTCTCTCTGTCATTCCCTCTTTTCCTTCTTCCATTAACAACATCTCCAAGCTCCATAACCCTAATTTATTCCCTAATTACCATACACAAATTAGTAAAAAACCTCTAATTCGTCTATGATTTGAAGATTGGGAGCAAGAAGAACAAGTGAACTTAAAGAATTAGAGAATTGGAAAAGCTCCATTGGAGGTAAGTCATCTTACAAACTTGGAATTGTTATGTATACATGGAATCAGGGTTGATTGTAGGGAAATTACTAGGGAAAGCATGAGAATCATGCATGATATGAGGGTATGGATTTTCAGCCAGCTTGAGAAATTTAGGATTTTGATGTGTTTGATGAAATTAAACATGAATTATAGCTTAGTGAAGTTGTATACATGAATTATGTAGTTAGATTTGATGGGAATTATTGAAATTGAAAGATGGAGATTAGGGTTTTGGTGAAATTAGGGCTTTTGTGGTTTGTTGTTTAATTGATGTTTATAATGTCAAATTATGGTCATTTGATGTGCTTTAGTTGAGAATTGGTATTGTTTTGGTAAAGGGATTGATGGAAGTGAATTTGTACTTTAGGTGTTGAATTTGGATACTTGAGTCCAGTGTGTTTAAAAGCCTATAAATTGAGCTACCCAACTCCAATTGGTATGAAACAAATTGATAATGAAACCTAAGACATAATGCTCTGACTTTCATGAAGAGAGTATGCTCAGAAAATGACCATAGGAAACCTTAATTTAGACTTGAATTCGAGTTACCAATTCTGGACCTGGAGAAAATGACCATATGAATAGTACTTATTCAATTAGGCATAACTCACTCCAGAAAACACTAATTATGTGATTCTTGAACCTATAGTATTTGGAGACATAGGAGAATAGTTCTTATGAAGACCATGAATCCAAATTATGATCCTAACTTGATCAAATTGTTAGACAAAATTAGTCCAATAAATTTGCTCCGAGTCTGGACTTAACCTGGAAAATGTGAGAAATTAGGCATCCGACCAGTTTTGGTAAAATGGCCATAACTGGTGCTATATAAATGCAAATTAGGTGATTCCAAAGCTAAAATACTCATAAGACATATAACTACAACTTTCGTCTTTTGACCTGAACCCAGTTGTTAGGGCAAAGTAGGGGAAATGTTGAGGTAAGTCATGAATGCCAAATCTGGAATTCCTGCAATGCAGTCAATTTGCCCTGTGACCTCCGAATGGTTATCAAGCCATAATTTCCTCTACAAAACTCCAATTTAAGTGATTCAAAATGATTTGAAAACCTAAGACAAAGGCCTAACAAATTGTTTCAGGTAACTGGTCCAAATTATGAGCTTAAAATGCTCGGATATAGAATGTAAATTTAAGGTAAAAATATGGAAAACATGGAATTACAGGGTAAGACACCTGAAATAGTATTTAGTAAATTGACCATAGAGGAACAACTTTCATTGAGATCACTTTACCAAATTATGACTGAAACTAGGTTAGAATTGGGTTCTAAAGTTAGGTCTTGAATCTACCCTAAACTCAGAAATCATTAAATTGCATGGTAACTTAGGAAATTATTTGATTAGCTATTAGTAAAGATTAGAATGAGTATTAAGACTTTACAATTGTGTAATTTCAGTGGAAAATGAGCCTTCTAAGGAAGGAAAGGACTAAGCCAAGAAAAGAGAATTCAAAAAAGATTTGTACACAACTAGACTTTCTTTTTATTTTAATATTGTAAATGAACTTTGTATGATTCAAGCATGCTTTTTCTTATGCATTTAAGAATTATTTACCTTGTTTTGAAGATTTTTAAATTATGAAATGAATTTATATTATGGAAAGGCGGATGTTGGCTATCAATTTTATTGTAGCAAGGGGGTGAGTTGGATTTGAATGCTTTTAGAAGTGTTTAAGTACTTGATGTGTTACCAACCCTATAAGGGGAATTTGATGCATAAAATGTGATCATTTGAATTGCAATGTGATTTTTTGATTGGAAATTATTTGAATTTGTTTTAAATCACAGTTAGCATAGCAATTGTTTTGTGTCCCTCATTATTTGAGTTGAAATTGATTATGTTTTCTCCCTCTCTAGCTTGCCAGTTGAGGTTGACTTCGGATGAGTACTCATATTGCTAGCTAGCCACCTCCCTCATTAATTACGATTAGTGAGGTTGTAGATTGCTTTGTCGTAGTGTACAACACAGCATTGATTGAAAATTTTATGTCATGACCCTAACTATGTGATTGTTGGCAACACAACTGATTTGTGAATGCTTTAATAAAATGTGATTGAAATAAATGAATTGTATGATTGAAAATTGTAACTTTGGTTTCTTGACTTTTGGAAAATTAGATATTCCAAGCTCCTTATTATGATTTGGCAAAGCATGTTTTCATATTGAGTTTTAAATTATAGTTGTGCACCACTGAGTTCAATACTCAGTGATAGCTCTTTTATGTTGTCGTAGGTAAAGGAAAGGATAAAAGAGTTGAGTGAGCTGCTTAGAGCTATTAAAGATTGGCTTCGGGTATAATAGGTATACCCATTGTAGATTTCATTTTGATGTAAAGTAGATTATATGTATGTAATAGACAAATGAGCAGTTGTATTAAAAGAGTTATACATAAACTTTGTGATATTATTTTTTCATCTCAGCTTGATGTTAATTTTTGTAATATTAATATTATTACTTTCAATGAATGTAAATTTGTAATTAAATGTTTCTTTTGAGATGTAAATAAATAATTATTATTCTTTTGGTCTTGAATGAAGAAAATTATTCAATTGAATTTTGCTTGATTTAGATTATGTTATATAATTGTTTACTACAGATTGATTTCCAACAGGTTGTAAAAATCTAGTTTATTAAAATTATAGTAGTTACCACGCGAATTTTTCGTAAAATAAAATGAAACAAAAATGCTTGATTCATTTAAAATTCATTGTAGTATATTTAATGGGTTATCGGTAGGCGAAATTCGATAATTCATTAGGTATACTATGGGATCATGTTATACCTTACAAAGGGATAAGGTGTGACAATTATAGAGACACTTTAGTTTATGGATTGTTCTAGAGTTTATTTGGGCATGAATTCTCTTTGTAATAGATTGGTTTGGATTTGATGAGATGGATAATTGACTCAAGGCTAAGTGGTGAAAACTTTGGTGAGAATTGAATTTCTTGTACTTTGAAGGTGAGTATATGGTTTGTTGGTAGCTAGGGGTAAGCTTGAGAGCTTGGATGAGTGATTTTCATAATTCTTAAGAAGGGTACCCCAATTGCATATTTTGTTTTTAATTTGCTGAAGACAAGCAAAGATTTGATTTTGGGGGAATTTGATGTACATATTTTATACAAGCATTTTAAGATCATTTTGCATTCATTTTACCCTTTAATTTTAGTGTTTTATAGCATTTTAGTCTTTAATTTAGTTAATTTGTTAATTTTAGTATTTTATATTTGATTTTTGGAATTTTTATATTTGTAAAGGTTTTAAGGTGATTTAAAGATGAAAAAGTGCAAATGGAAATAATTTAATGTGATGAAAAAATCAAAGGAACTTTGTTTGGAGAGAGCTGAAATTTTCTTAAGAAGTCTCATGGGGGATGTTACTTTTAAAGTTTAGTGAGGGCAAAAAAATAAGCGAACCAGCAATTTTCAGACAAAGTCCTACGGGGCATGTTACTTTGTTAGAAGCAGCAAAGAAAAAAAAGTTAAAGAGGGGCAACAATTTTCAGATGAAGTCACATGCCCCATGTTACTTCATCTGTTTTTCCACACGGGGCATATTGCCTGGTAGATTTTTTATGCTGACTAGGATTACTTTTTACACCTCACCACTTTTGTAGCTTTTGTCCTTATCCCCTTTTAACCTATTTTAAGGCAGATTTTGGGAGACATATAAATAGACTATTTTCTCCTTTTTAAGAGGGAGAGTAAAAAAATGAAGAACAAGTCATAAAAAAAATTGAAAAAAGAGAATAAGAAGAAAGGAAGAAAAAGAACACAACAAAGGGAAGAAGAGGAAGATGCCATTACTGGATTTTTTCCAGCAAAAGTGACATTGTATCTACAAATTTTCTAGGTTTTGAGGCTTTCTTCACATGGGTTTTTTACTCTTATCTCCATTTCATATTTCTTTTGCTTGTTTTGATAGTCTCTATTATAAATATCATTATGAGTTGATTTTTCTTGATTTCAGAATTGGGTGTAATGATTTGAGTTTTATTTATAAATTTGGACTGATTTAAACCAGATTTTGATATATATAAGTTTTGATTCATATCTTGTGTGTCTTCTCCACATACCCATTATTGGAACCTTTTGGGTTTTGTTCTTAATCATTGATTAAAGGACTGAAAGGTGAAAATTATTGATAAATAAATCACCTAGTGTTAAAGATAAACTAGTGGGTTAAGAGGAAATTTTATTATTGATTAAAGTGCTTAATGGGTTTTGGGTTATCAAATATCGCATGAGAATGAGATTTTGTTTCGTTTAAAACACTCTTTAGTTTATTTAAAAGAGAAATTAAGGAAGCTTATAATCAACTTCTTTCAAACTTGTATTTTCTTTAAAATTGGTTTTGCCTATCCAAATCTTAGTTAAATTTATTTTATGAACCCCAACTCTCACCATCTATTAATTCTAGTTTTGCATTATTATTGTTAATTTAGTGAAATTGAATCTTAATTAGGGGTATATTTATTTACATGTTCATTGCATATTTCTTTACATTTCCAAATAGTTGCCACATTTACTTCCTTAAATTTTAGATACATTTTATCATTAGTCTAAATAATTGAAACTACCAGTTTAATATTTAAATACAATTTCTCGTGGGAACGATACTCTATTCATCACTTTATTACTCAATATGACTTGTATACTTGCGGAGTACAAATCACATAAGTAATAATACAAATAATAATAAGAAATGTTAATATAAAAGAAAAGGAAATATTGCATACCTATATTTCTAACTTAAGTATAAGATAAAACTGAGACTATAAAATTGAAATTCATAGCAAAAACAACAATACTAATAATAATAAGAGTTATTGAATCATTGAATAGAATATGTAAATTCTAAATGTTCAAACTTTAATACATAGAAATAAGTTATAAGTTATAAATAGAAACAAGTCATAAGTCACAACAATCTAAATGCAACAAATACATAAAAAAAAATTATAACTAAAACTACTTGTCATCAAGATTTCTAAAATTTTCTTCATTTTCAATAGCCCCCATCACAAATTCTTCCTCCTTTTCATCATCATCATCAACTCGTGAAGAGGATGCACCTCTTATTGAACGAGAGCCGCAAAATGATGTTGTTTCAACTAGTGTTGATCTTATAACTGATCTCGATTCATAATAACATTCAAAAACTCCAGTTACCCTGCCAATATCACCCCAAGTCAACATATCATCCATGAAAACAAGGGTATCATCATCATCATCCCCATTGCCTTTTTCTAATTCACTAAGCAATCACTCATTACTTTCATCAATATTTGCCAAATCAGTTAGCGTGGTGATATCCCCAAAGGTGTGTTAGTGATATCCCTAAATCAATTGTATTTCACATACACCAAATTGTCCAAGCATTCTTAAAATAGCTTTTTTTTTTATTATGAAGTTGTCATTAATTTTATAGTAAAAAATAAGTTAAACTTCAAACTCAAAAGGTTTCAAAATAAAATAACAAAATAAAAGTGTTATATTTAACAATTTTTTTTTGTTACTTACATGCTCAAATATGCTTTAATTTCTCTCATATCCATTTGCAAAACATATGAGACTCAAAACCTCTACAGTAAAGTTTTGTAGGTTTAGAGTTGAAGAATCACATATTTTCCACCAAGCAGCTATTAAAATATAAAACCAATGATTTTCAAATTCTTAATATAATTTAATGAATGAGCAAGATGAAAAATTAATAAGAATTTAAATTAATAACCTGGAAATTTGCTTGTTCTTCCTCTAATAGTAGAAGGAAAACCAAAGGTCCCCATAGCTGCCTTTTACCTCTCAATTTCATCAAGAACCATGTCAACTTTTATTGAATCTTGTTCCATTTTATGAATGCATGGAAACAAGCCTGACTTTAGCTCTTCATCACTTTTGATTCTCATCTTGTTTGGACAACAAAAAATTCATGATTTAAGAAGTATCTAATAGCATGCAAAGGACAATACAATTGAATTGACCATCTTGCATCAATAATCTCAAAAATATTCTTGTATTTCTCCATTTTCCTTCATTGTCATTGAGTGAGTTGGCAATGATTTCTTTAGCTCTATCCATGGCTTCATAAATATATCCCATGGCTAGTTTTTTTTTTCATTATCAACTAGTTAAAGCATATGAACAAGAGGACCAGAAACATTAAGAGCATATACAACATGATTCCAAAAGGTAAACTCTAAATGGTTCTTTCACACTTTTTGCCTTTTACCTTTTAGTCCTTTTACTAATTGCCAGCTTTTCGAAGTAAACATTTTTCTAATGTTGGCCTTCTAAAGATGAATCCTTTCTAATGTAATGAAATAGTAGCAAAACTAGTTTGCTTTGGCCTTAGCAATTCTAGTCCTTTTAGTAAACCTCCTCAGCATATTTAGAACTTTTGAAGAGTTGTATATAAAACCAATATGCTCAACAACTTTGCAGAATGTTTCTTTGAAAAATATCTTCTAACATAAAATCTATACAATGAGTTATACATGGAGTCCAGCATAGATAGAAAAAATTTACTTCCAACATTCTCCCTATCATAAACAAATTCATTTCAATAATAATAAAACAAAATCACTTTTAATTATATTTCATTAATAGAAAATATTAAATAAAAATTTTATTTGCTGTAACATTATTTGATGCATTATCTGTAACCACTTGAACCACTTTTTTAGTATCAAACTAGTCAACAACACTGCTGGCTTTGATTCATCCCTTGCATTAGTCGATTGAAGACACACTTCCCTTTGGGCTATTCACCAAGAAATTATTGAAGGTTCTCCCTTTTTTGTCCATCTATCCATCATGCATTAATGAACATCCATAATTCACCCATTCTTCTTTATGAGACTTAAGAAGATCGTTTGTGGTCTGCACTTCCTTGTTAAGTAACCAATCTTTAACATCATGATAAATCCCTTGATGGCTCGAATCATTTTCCTAAAACTATCATAATTCACAGCACTAAAAGTTATTCCTATATCATACATCCAACGTGTTATGGCAACATAAGATGCTCCTTTAATTCCTTGTTATCTGGAACGTTTTTATCAATAGTAGTTTGCCTCACACTTTTTCCCATAACAACCAATTTAGGGAAAAAAATAAGTATCAATAGGCCCTCTATTGCTTTGTGATTGTGGAACTTTTGATTTTTTGAAGCAGTAGTACCACTACCATGAATTATTTCCCTTTGTTTTCCACTATCAATTTCTTTTACCATATCATCCTCTTCCTCATTTTCATTAATTCCTAGTATTTTGACATCCTTAAATTCATGTTGTCCTTCCTATTCATAAATGATTTATGCTCTCTTTTTTTGCTAATGAATTCCTGAATTTGACTCCTCACGTCTTCTAGACATTTTGGACACTAAATCACATTTTTGTAATCTCTAGCAAGGTGTTGCTTAATTCTATTAACTCCCCCTTTATAAACTCTTATATAGTAGATGCATTGAAGATCATTGATATTATTTTCACTAACTTGAATTATATGTGTCCATCCTCGGTCCATTCTTCTACTGCCAGTAGAAGATCCAGTTGAATTACCCTTTATCACCCATTTATGATCTAACGAAAAAAATTAAAAAGAAAAAAAATAATATTATAAAAGTTGTGCTGTCTCAATTCAATACTAACTACAAAAGCAACATATATAAGATAATAAAAAATTGAACAACTGCCAATGTTGTCCCAAAGTCCCAATTCAAGCAAATAAGAAATTAAAGTATTAAACAATTGATTTTTTTCAATAATTTGCACAATTACACATCATCGTATATTTAGAAAGCATTTTCAATATTAGCAACAATGCAACATATAAAAGAAAATAAGAAATTAATTAATTAAAGCAACAATTATCACTATTATCCCAAACTCATAATTCATGCAAATAATAAATTAAAATATTAAACAATTGATTTTTCAATAATTTTCACAATTATACATAATGGTATATTTAGAAAGCACTTACAATACTAGCAACAATGCAACATATAGAAGAAAATAACAAATTAATTAATATAAGCAACAACTATCATTGTTGTCCCAAACTCCTAAGTCAAGCAAATAACAAAGTAAAGTATTAAACAACATAGTCTTTCAATAATTTGCATAATTACACATCAAGGTAAATTTAAAAAGCATTTACAATACTAGTAACAATGCAACATATATAAGAAAATTAGAAATTAATTAGTTAAAGCAATAACTACACTACTGTCCCAAACTCTCAGTTTGTTAATTTTATGTAGCTTGAATTTTGGATATGTCTTTCATGGACACAAATTGTGACCCGACCAGAAAGTTTCATGCTATAACCCGATTGGAATAAAAAGTGAGGTCTGTAGTGGTAGCTGAGGGCATAGGTCGATAGGCCCAGGCTCATAACCCATTACTCCGGTAGTATAAACTAGTATAAATATTATAATATTCTATCCTTTGTGATATATTAATGAGATATTTAGAAAATACACTAGGATTATGGTTTGAGAGTTCTAAGTGAATATATCTTACATTTTTTATCATAGTGAAACTTTTTCTCTCTTTTTGCCTGTGGATGTAAATCTTATGGTTGAGCCACGTAAATCTTATGTTATTCTATTCTCTTTTCTATTCTGTGTGATTTTACGATTATGTGTGCCTGGTATAATAAACTAGTATTAGAGCTTTGGGTGTAACACCCCCACTTTAGATAGTCCGTATGTTCTACTGTTTCGGTGACCAATGTCTGTCCGGACAGTCAGAATGTCTGGAACTATAATTAGACTAGAGTGAGGAGTCATAAATAATTCAATTAAGTGTAAGAAAAATTAAGAAAAAATTTTAGAAATGAAATACAACTAAGTTAAATGAGCCAGTGCCCCGGTAATGGGTGACCCTAACGGGAAGTTGTTGTCTTCACAGCTAGCAGTCCTAAACCCGAGGAAAATTCTGTGAAATAATTTTTGGGACTCCAGAGAAGAGTCATTGAGGTTTCGATGGCACTAGAATGCCAAGAAAATGCTTAGAAAATTTTATTAATCGATACAGACAATTTTAGTCTGTTAAGTAAAATGAAGGGTATTTTGGTCATTTCGTCTTTAGAGACAATTTTTGACCAACTTGTCCAACTAAGTAAATACATTATATAACATAAAATGTGAATGAATATTGAAGAAAAATTTATTAAAAATATGTAAAAGAGAAAAGAAAGAAAGACAAAATAAAATGAAATTAAAAACTCAATTATTACATCATGATGATGCGATAAAAAGTGGTTAGCCAATTAGAACTTAACAAGCACACATTAAAACATTTAAAAGAGGATAAAATTGAATAAAAATCTATTGTCTTCCTCCCTCATTTTCAGCCATCCGAGACCCTCTCTTCAAATCCTCCATTGAAATACTTCTTCTAAGCTTGATTTCCACCCAAAACCACCATAAAACCCCTTTCTATCTTCGCTAAAATTAATCCTTACCACTAAAGCAAGCTTGAGGCAGCAATTTGAAGAAGAAATTGAGAAGAATTACAAGCTCAAGTTAGCTCATCAAAAGGTTAGTGCTATATCTCTTCATTTTTCTTTTTAAATTTGAAGTTAGGTGTATGGATTTAGTTAGAAATTCATGAAATTAAAAGAACATATCTATGTATGGACCAACTAAAATTTTTGGCAGCCTTAATGATGGAAGTGTTGATGAGTTTTGAATGAATTTAAGTTATATATGGGTGGTCTTGAACATGAGTATGAGACTTAAAGATCATTAAGTATGTTGAATTGATATGTGTGTATGAATGGATATGTATGCAAATGAGTTGCAAGAATTGAATGTGTGATGAGATAATTATGAAAATAACTGATGAAATTTAATTATGAAAATATTATTGAAATTCAAGCAGGTGAATAGTAAAATACGCCAAATGATAATAGAAACAGGGGAAACTTAACTGGTTTTTTCATAAAAAAATAATTGATATTAAAATATAACGAGAAAAAATTTTTTAAAAGAATAAAGTAAGATAAAATAGGGTGCTTCGGTATCGAATGTAGCACACCTTGCTCAGCTACACTGTAGACGGGTGAGGGGTGTTACAGGGTGTGCAATCTAGTGTTTATAGTTGGCATTGTCTTCAATAAAGTTTGAGGTGAAGTAATTTAATGGTGGATCAAGTTTCAGTCTGTGGAAGATTAAAATCAAATCTTTCTTGATCTTGTAAGGTCTATAAAAGGCAATCGATGATAACTTTTCAGAGGGTACGAAAGAGAGGAGAAGGTTAATTTGAAGGAGAGAGCCTTGAGTGCAATTTTTATTAGTGTAGTTGATAATGTCCTACGTGAGATTGCTAGTGAAAACTTAGTATCTACAGCATAGAAGAAATTAGAGGAGTTATATTCTATCAAGTTACTGACTAATTGTCTGTATCTAAAGAAAAGACTTTACAATCTGAGAATGAACAAAGGTACGCCCATTAAAGAACATCTGGATGAATTTAATTCAATCATTATGGACCTAAAGAATGTTGATATTAATATTGATAATGAGGATCAAGCCCTTATTGTGTTATGTTCTTTGCCACCCTCCTATGAGACTTTTGTTGATACTCTGGTATATGGGAAAGATAATATTTCACTAGATGATGTTAGTAATCCTCTAAAATCGAAAGAGTTGAAAAAGAATTTTCCAGATAATAGAGAAATATTTGAGAGAGAAGGTTTGGTGAGTAGGGGAAAAACACAATCAAGGGAGGGTTCTTCTAGCAGGAAGAAATCTAAGGCCAGATGTAAGTTAAGAATAAAAAGACTAACTATTTTGAGTGAGAGGAGCAAGGCCGCAACAAGAGAGATTGTCCCAAGCTAAAAAATAAAAAGGCAAAGCAACCAGAAAGTTCAGTAAATGTGGTTGACAGGTTTAGCAATTCTGATGGTGATAACAGTGTTGAGAAAATTTTATTTGTGAATTCAGATCTGTCATACCTTACCCCTTCTTAAGGCATAACATGATCCCGTAGTATACCTAATAAATTACCAAACTTCATCTACTGATAACCCATTAGATACACTATAAGGGATTTTAAACCTTTTCTTATTTCTTTTTACAGTGGTGAGCACTTTTGATAGGTGTTAAATTTTTTTTTACTGAAGTGAAACCAAATAACAAATCTGGAGTATCAATAATTTCTGTAAAAATTTTGGCTGAGTGCCATCTGTATTTTGAATAAAACAGTTCTTCAAAAACCTGTAAAAAACACTTCCAATATATTTATTCAATCCCAAACTCCAATATGGCTCAATACAAATCAACTTTCTCAACATTTGACAAACTCAATTCAACATCAAATTTTCAATATTTCCAAAGATAAACTACAAAATGACTGAGTAGTTCAAAAGCTAAGATAAGAGAAATATATTACAACTTTAGTTTACAACTGCTCAAGACAAAGTACAATATATACATACAGTTCACATACATTACAACAAAAATTACAAAAATATGGTATACTCAATATACCCTGCAGAATCCCAAAATGTAGCATAAGCAGCCTACTCTGCTGCTCTGTCTATCTGTCTACCTGTGATAACAATGAAAAAGCTATTGCTGAGCCAATGTCTCAGTGGTGCACAACATTAAGAAAATGCAATTTAAAACCATAAACCATAAATCATATAAACTGTGGATATTTAAAATCATAGTTAAATTCAAAAGACAGAAAATGTCATAAAGAATTAAACTTGTCACACCTTACCCCTCTATAAGGCATAACATGATCCCGTAGAATACCTAATAAACTACTGAACTTCACCTACCGATAACTCATTAAGTACCCTATAAGGGATTTTAAAATCATTTTCTTACTTCTTAGAAGTGGCGAGCATTTTCTAATAGGTATTAAAACATTTAATTAGAGTTTGAAAACTAGTTAAAATTTTTGTCCCTTTTTATTTTTCTGCAAATTTTAGAAAAATTTTGGTAGAGTGTTGTCTGTATTTTGATAAAACAGTTCTTCAAATACCTGAAAAAAAAACACTTCCAATGATTTATCTCATCAACTCAACAACTTCAACATCCACCACAACAAATTTTAACATCATTTGTCAAATTCCAAAATTTAAATCAATAATTTCCAATTCAATATCATCCAAAATAATACTAAGTAATTTCATTCAAATTAAAACAAAAAAATTTCATTCCCAATTTCTTTAAAGTTAAAAAAATTTACATTCAGCAATCTAGAATTTATATTAGAAAAATCCAAACTAATATTATTATAAACTTTATACAACTGCTCATGACCAGTTCTACATGTACATATATTTACATACATCAAAATAATTATTACAATCAAGGTATAAAATATATCCGATAGAACTTCAGGGAAGGTGGCTCCACAATCCTTAGCAGCTCACTCTACTGCTCCTCTAGTCTCAATATTTGCGATAGCAATAACAGCCATCACTGAGTACTATGACTCAGTGGTACACAACATACTAAAATAATATTTATGCAGAATTTAAATCATATTTATTCAAAAACTGAACTAAATATGAGAAATAAATACATACATGATTTATAAGCTTTTAATCCAAACAATTTCATTTCGAAAGTCTCAAAACAAATTTCATTAAAACACACAGTTATATCATGCCATTCAAAATAATAATCATCTCAATAGCCAGAGAAGGAATCAAAATTCGAAACTAATTTCTCCCATTAGTCATGCTAGTGAAGCATTCAAATATATGGTCATAACACTGTGGTTTCAAAACTATCTTAACAATTTACCAAACATTTATTGCCATTTCAAATACATATAAGTAAACTTTCAACAATTTAAGTCAAAAGCATAATAAACATTTCAATACAATTAAGTTACAATTCATTCAAAATAATTTGCAGAAGAAAATTTACAGAAAATTCTATATTGTGCACAAACCTTAAGCGAGTCGCCTCTTGGCCTTGACTCGATACATCGGGTTCTTTCCTGGTATTCTTTTCAACTGAAACACACAATTTCATAGTATTTCAGCATCATAATTTATCATAAATCCAAAAATGAATTCAAATCTACTTATACCAAGCTTAAATATGCTAAAGTTGACGTTCTTTAAAATTTATATTTCGGGGTTATAATTCACGACACTATTCAAGTCAATTTGTTGACTTTCTAATGCTTAATAGGTATGGGAATTCTAATTTCACCCACATACCACATTTTGGTTACTTAATTTGTTAGTTTTGGTTGTTTTCTCAAATCTTAAGTCTTTTAGGCACAAATTTCAAATTTTCAGTTTTGGTGTCCTGTTTTGTACTATTCCATTGGTCATGTTGCTGTTAGAATTTGGCTAAGTTTTCTTCATAGAAGTTGTTCCTTATTGTCTAACTTTATTTCCCTTTTTGACTCACTCCATTTGGAGTTTTTTAGCTCAAGTTATAGCCATTTGAACATGGCTGGCTGGATTGGTCTAACCCAGATTTTCTGGGCACCTAATTTGGTTCTGACAGTTTTGAGTCACTAACTTTAGGTGGCTCAATGATTTAGTTAGTGCATAATTTGGACTTGTGTTCTTCATGAAAGTTGTAGGGCTATGTCTCAGCTTTCTACTGGTAAACTTTCAGGTCATTTGGACCTGCCTAGCCCAAGTTATAGCCAAATGAACAAACACTGTTCATTTGGTCATTTTTGTACAAGTCAGTTTGCCTAATCCGGATTTGGCCAATTTGTTCACTAAGTTATGGTCACTTTTTAGGCATGATTCCTAAATGAAAAATGTGCCATTTTGTGTCTAGTTTCATTCCCAATTGGCCTCACACTAATTGGGTTGGTAAATTTTTAGTTTTGGTCCCTGAAAGGGACCTTGGTCATGCTGCCTGCAATTTGACCATAGCCATTCCGAATTTAAACTTAATTCCAACACTCTCTACACACCACAATTGGTCATACATGACCATTTTTCAACTCAAGTAAGGTTAGCCACATCATTGGACTAATTCTCACATTTTTCTCTCCCAAACCCTAGGTGCCAAAACCCTAATTCATAAAATTTAAATCTAATGAATTCCAAACACCAATCCATAGTCTACATACATAATTCAACTTAAACAACCATTCAAATACATCAATTTCACTCATTTCAAACCCTAATCTACTGCTGGCCGAATTTCTATTTGGTCCCCTAAGGATAGTTTTCTTTTAATTTTAAGTTTATTTCTAAGTTAATTGAACTAAGAACATAAATATTTAACTAAAATATTCAAGTTTAGATTACTAACCTCAAACTTTGACTTCCAAATTTTCCAAATCTTCAATTCCTTCCTTTTCTTTGTCCTCCAATCTTCTTTTCTACTTGAGTTAGCAAGGTTTTATGAAGAAATTTGGGAGAAATTGGAGGTATGTGCATGGAAATCAAGCTTGAAACCAAGCTTTAATGGTGGAATACATGGAGAGAGAAGAGGGATATGGGACGGCTGCTTGTGAGGAAAAAAGTGAATAATTTTTTTTTTCTTTTTTTCTTTTGTTTTTATGTCTTTATTAGGTGTAATTGACTTGGTTAAAAATTAAGTTAATTAAAATTAAATTTTGACATCATGTGTGATGTCATCCAATGAGGTAAGCATGACGTAATAAACTTTTTCTTTTTTTTCTTTTTCTTTTGCATTTAATTTTTCATTAGTTTTTTATTTAATTTTTTGATCCCAAAATTTTCTTTTCTCTGATTTTATTGGACAGTTAGGTCAGGAGTCAGCTCTAGGGGTAAATTGACTGAATTGCCCCTCGCCGGTTTGATCCGGTTTGCAAATAATTTAATATTTCTTCCGGATCTCTGACCTAATTATTTGACCTGCTTAACAATTCTTTTTCATGATTTTCTCTTTTCCACTGTGTTCGCAATAGTCCTAAGGACCGCGGCGTCACATTTTACATTTCGAAATTTGAGTTTAAATCGACCTCGCAGTCCTTCTCGAGAAGGTCACCCATCATTGTGACTCTCGGCTAATTTAACTTCTTGTGTTCTGTTTTTCTTATTTACACTTAACTATTTGAAAATCACTAATTATTTGTTTTCAGGGCTTATCTAGTTGTCTCAGATGTGGTTCTATTCCCCTTAATTACCCAGACCGACACCAGTCACCAGAACAGTGAAATATACCAGGCTATGCAAATAGGGGTGTTACAAAACTTCATTTCACAATGTCTCAATAAATATCAATAAATCACACACACACAGCTTAATCATGTTTCCAAAGTCCAATTAGTCCCAAAAGCTAATGGCTAATGAGGAATAATATAGCTAGCTAGCAATTATATGAGTACTCATCCTATTCGTCCTCAACTGGCACACACCTCAACACTTCAACTAGAGAGGGAATTCAAAGCCAATTTGTCCCACTAGAAAAGCTAGCGAGGAATTCAATCAAATATACATGATAGCTATGGTTTCAAATCATTTACAATATTTTTCAAGCAATAAGTATCCATCAAATTTCCATTTAAATAATTTTCTACAACTTAAACAATAACATACAAATTGTCATAATCTATTTCAATTGAAAATTCAAAAGAAATAACTGTTGTGTACAAACCTCTGATAAGTAGCCTCATGGCCTTGACTCAGTGGTTCTTTCTCCTTCCCTGAGTCTTTGCTAACTGAAACACACAATTTAAAGTATTTCAGTACTCATTTAAATTATTTCTAATAGTAAGATTCAATAATTAAATTTATTTAATACTATTGCTTTCATTAGTCAACCTATAATGTTGACCTTTGATGCACTATAGGTGAATTTATTTTAATGTTACCAATATGTCACATTTTGTAGTCCTTTAATGTTGGTATATGTCACCAATTTTATTTTCAAGTGTATTGCATTTTATTGCAATTTATCGGATTTCGGTATGTTGTTTTGACCTAGCCGGATGACCTAGTTTCCTTAGTTTCTGGGTTCTGGTCAGAATTACAAACTTATAGGTCTATGTCTTATTGAACTTTTGCCACAAATTTTAGGTCATTTGGAGTTTACTAGACCAAGTTATGGTCATTTTACTAATGCTGAACAGATTGCACTAAAATGGCAAACTTAGGTCATTTTTAGGTCATTACCAATTCTGGCAGTTTTTATACCCAAACTTGTGCAAGCATTTTGACTTTCTTATGGTCATTTCTGGGTTTGGTAATCTCTACAAAAGATGTATCCCTATGTCTAAGCTTTCCAACCATATAAATTTCAGGTCATTTGGACCTGTTTTGAGTGAGTTATGGCCAAAATACTGACTGCTGTTCAAATGGTCAATTTTCAGGTTTGCAAAGTCACTAATCCGGATTTGGTCAATTTTCATGTCACTTTCTGGACAGAATTTAGGTAGGCTTCCAACATGAAATTTGGCAAATTTTGTGCCTAGTTTCACCTCCAATTGGCCTCATACCAATTGGAGTCACACAATTAGAGTTATAGGCTCATTTGCATACTGCCCTTTACACATTTTTAAAACACCAAACCAATCACACATTCAACTAGCTATAACTTTATTCCCAAACCAAATTCTGCATTTGTATCATACCACAACCATTTATCACTTCATATTATAGTCACTTTGGGCAGAATACAATGACCTTAAATACACCAATTACAAATCCCAAATTACAAAGTCCATTTATAACAACATATACACATAACACTCCTAACCATTACACAAAACTTCCATCATCAAATTACATATATATTCTTTACTAAATCATATACATATACTGCCATCCTTGATACCATAATTCACTAAACTATTTCATGAATTTAAACACTCTACCATACATCACAAGGCTGCCCAATTGTTCATATACATCAAGCTTCCATTTTAACTTTTCAAACTTACAATTCAAACTATATACATGGTAATTCAACTCCTATACATTTAAGCACTTAAATCAATACCTCAAAATACCATTTACATGAAGAAATAATTCATTAACCTTAATATTCCATGGTTGCCAAAAATAGTACCTTCCAATAACTCATTAAAACCTCAAAGATTCTTAATAAATCAACTCACCACAACACCCACACAAACTTTAATGAAGAAAGGGAGAGGAAATGGTTACTTACCTCTTATGGACTTCCTCAAAACTCCACTAAATCTCTTCTTTCTTATTCCATAAATGCTGCCTAAGGTGTGTGTGCAAGCTTTATTGAAGAAAATTGTGTGGAAAGTGGCTTAAAATGATGTGTATGGAGCTTCGTTGAGGTACGACAATGGAGGTTTCCATGGAGGATGAATTTGGCTGAATATTCAGAGGTTGAAGATGATGACATTTTCTGTTCCAAAATTCTGTATTTATATGTCAGCTAACCTCACCGAGTGGAGCACTAACTTTGGTTTATGTTTAATTAATTTCAAAGTTCCATAATTTGCAAATTTTCCACCAAACTTTCACTATTTATATTTCATTTCTAATTTTCATTTTTCATGGGGTTTTCAAACTTTAATTCCATTTATTTTTCATGGACATTTAGGTCAAAAGGAAACTCGGGGTGTGAATTGACTAAAATGCCCCTATTCGGGTTGTATTCCTAATTTTTTGGTAACACCAATTTTTGTTAGTTTCTCGATTTATCATTTTTCTTTGTACTAATTAATTAATTTTTCTTAGACATTTCTAATGTTAGTTATACTTCGATAAGTCTTTAATTATGTCTCAAAACTAAATTCCGAGGGTTCCCCTTAGTCCTGAGGTCGACTATTGCCTGCGCCGTAACTTCCCCGTGCGGTCACCCATCGCTGCGGTGCTGGCTCGTTTAACTTAGTTTTATTTTCTCTCTTTTATTTTTCCTTAATTTTTCTTATATTTTCTTTTATTGTATTTCATTATTTTATGTTTCCTCACTAACATTTAAGTGTATTTCCCGGCATGCTAGCTATTCGGACAAACACTGGTCATCGGAATAGTAGAACGCACTACCGAATATAGGGGTGTTACAATTCTCTCGCCCTTAAAATAAATTTCGTCTCGAAATTTTACCTGGTTTTAGTCTCTGAATAGTTGTGGTTGCTGTCTCCTCATATCCTCTTCACGTTCCCAAGTAGTTTCCTAGCCCGAATGATGGTTCCATAGTACTTTAACCAAGGGTATCTGTTTGTTGCTCAGCTGTTTCACCTCATATGCCAGAATCTCTACGGGTTCTTCCTCATATGAGAGTTCTAGATTTACCTCAATCTCTTCAACTGATAAAACATGCAATGGGTCAAATCTGTACCTCCTTAACATGGACACATGAAAGACACCGTGTATCCTTTCTAGCTCTGGAGGTAATGCCAACTGATATGCCAAAAGACCCACTCTTTCCAGAACCTCATATGGTCCAATGAAACGAGGACTCAGTTTCCCCTTTCTATCGAATCTCATAATCCTCTTCCAAGGAGAAACTTTGAGGAATACTACTGCATATTCAATATCTCTTCTCTTCAAATCAATATAGGACTTATGACGGTCTGATGTAGCCTTGAGTCGATCTCTGATCAATCTGATCTTTTCCTCTGTCTGCTGAACAATTTCTAGGCCAATCATCTTTCTTTCACCTACTTCATCCCAACATAGGGGAGTTCTGCACTTTCTGCCATACAAAGCTTCATATGGAGGCATCCCAATTCTTGATTGGTAGCTGTTGTTATAAGCAAACTCAATCAGGGGCAAGTGTGTATCCCAACAACCTTCAAACTCAATCACACAAACTCGTAGCATATCCTCCAATATCTGAATTACCCTCTCAGACTGGCCATCTGTCTATGGGTGGAATGTCATGCTGAAGTTCAATCTAATTCCTAGGACTCTCTGAAGACTACCCCAGAATCTAGAAGTGAACCTAGGATCTCTATCTGATACAATTGATACTGGCACTCCATGCAGTCTTACAATCTCATCTATGTACAATCTGGCCAATCTCTCCAAATTATAGTCCATCCGGACTGGCAGAAAGTGAGCAGACTTGGTCAGTCTGTCAACTATAACCCATACTGTATCATGACTATTCTGTGTCCTTGGAAGTCCCATCACAAAATCTATAGTTATCCGTTCCCATTTCCACTCGGGTATTAGCAATGGATGTAACAAACCAGCTGGTACTTGATGTTCTACCTTCACTTGTTGACAAGTTAGGTATTTGGAAACAAAATCAACTACGTCCCTTTTCATACTCATCCACCAGTAATGCTCTTTCAGCCCTCTTTACATTTTAGTTCCACCAGGGTGCATAGCAAAAGGAGACTCATGTGCTTCCTTCATAATGATCTGTCTCAATTCCACATCATTAGGAATGCACATTCTGCCCTGATGTATTAGTAAACCATCATCTCTCACAAAAAATTCAGTTTCTTGCCCTACTGGACTTCTTTCAGTAGCTTCTGATATTTTTCATCATTCTGAGCAGCCATTCTGATCTGATCAGATCAATCAACACTGACTGTACATGCCATGCAACTACTGTCTGTCCCTCATCATCAATCTCCAAACTAGCATGCTGTGCTTTCAACTCATGTACCATGGACAAAAGAGAAACTCTGAGACTTGCTATAGTCTTGCGACTTAAGGAGTCAGCCACCACATTTGCTTTCCCTGGCTGATAGTCTATTAAGCAATGATAGTCTTTAATCAGTTCTAACCATCTCCTCTATCTCAAGTTCAATTCTTTCTGGGTATCCAAGTACTTCAAGCTCTTGTGATCTGTGCAGATATAACACTTCTCACCATATAAGTAATGTCTCCAGATCTTAAGAGCAAATACAATAGCTGCAAGCTCCAAATCATGTGTAGGATAGTTTCTCTCATGCGGTTTTAGCTGGCGTGATGCATAAGCAATGACATTCCAATCTTGCATCAGTACACAGCCTAACCCATTGTGAGAAGCATCACTATAAACTATATATTCTTTACCTAGAGTAGGTAAAGTAAGGACTGGAGCCTCAATCAAACACCTCTTCAACTCATCAAAACTCTGCTAGCATTTATCCGTCCACTGAAATTTTACATCTTTCCAAAACAGCTCGGTCAGTGGAGAAGCTAACATAGAAAACCCTTTCACAAATCGACGATAATATCCAGCAAAACCTAGAAAACTGTGAATTTCTGTGATATTCCTGGGTGGCTTCCAATTAAGGATAGCTTCTACCTTACTGGAATCTACCTTAATCCTTTCAGCTGACACAATATATCCTAAGAAAGAGATTTCTTTCAGCCAAAATTCACATTTCAACAATTTGGCATATAGTTGTTTCTCCCTTAAGGTTTGTAGTACAATCCACAGATGTCTATCATGCTCCTCTGCATTCCTCGAATATATCAAAATATCATCAATAAACACTATCACAAACTGGTCGAGATATGGTCTGAAGATTGTGTTCATCAGATCCATAAAAGCAGCTGGAGCATTAGTTAACCCGAATGGCATTACTAGAAACTCATAGTGGCCATATCGAGTTTTAAAAGCAGTTTTTGGAATACTCTGCTCTTGCACTTTCAACTGATAATAACCAGATCGCAAATCAATTTTGGAGAACACAGCTGCACCCTTCAACTCATCAAACAGATCATCAGTGCGAGGCAATAGATATTTGTTCTTTATTATCACCTTATTCAACTGCCGATAGTCAATACATAAGCGGAGAGTGCCATCTTTCTTCTTAACAAACAATATTGGCGCTCCCTAAGGTGACACACTAGGGCGGATGAAGCCCTTTTCAAGTAGTTCTTGCAACTGTACCTTCAACTCCTTCAATTCTGCTGGTGCTATTCTGTATGGTGTTATGGAGATTGGATCCATACCAGGCATAACATTAATCTCAAACTGCACTTCTCTTTCTGGAGGTAATCCTGGCAATTCATCAACAAACACATCTGAAAAGTTATATAATGTAGAGATGTCCCTCAATGCTGAGCTCCCCACTTGGGTGTCTACCACATGTGCCAAGTATGCTTCACACCCCTTTCTGATCATTTTTCTGGCAAGTGCAGCCGAAATGATTTTTTATGGCAATAGCTGCCTCTCGCTATATATTACCACATCACTGTACTGAGGGAGACCAAAAGTGACTATCTTCTGTCTACAGTCAATCATGGCATGATGTTTGGCTAACCAATCCATGCCCAAGATGATATCATAATCTCTGAAGGGCATTTCAATGAGATCAGACAGAAAAGTATGTCCTTGGATCACCAAAGGACAATCCCTATACATTCTATTGACCCTGACCTCTTGTCCTAACGGACTTGTTACTAGCACCTCAAAGTCCATTTTCGTACACGGAACAACAATGTAATCAATGATGCTAGCACTCACATAGGAATGGGTAGAATTCGGATCAAATAATACAAACACATCTTGATTAAAAGTAGAAAAGGTACCAGCCACAATATCAGATGTCTCAGCCTCTTCTCTCTGTTTCATTGTGTAGATCTGGCTGAAGCACTGCCTTGCTCTGACTGATTCACTGTGCCTTGGCTGCCTGCTGGACTACCTCTACCCTTGCCTTTACCTCTGCTAGGTGGTTGTGAACCTCTGGTGGCAGGATTCTAAACTGACCCTTCTGCAGTAGTAGAAGGTGGCCCAACTCTACGAGCATCGGTGCAGTCTTTAGCAAAGTGTCATGTGCCTCCGCAGTTATAACAGGCTCCTGTGGCCTTATAACATACTCCACCATGATTTCTACCATAAGTTTCACATTGACGGGGAGGGTAGGAACTTCTGATAGTCTGCTGACCAGATGAAGGAGGTCTCTGTCTCGAAAATCTTCCCCTACCAGACTTTTTACCACCCCTGCTTTGTTCCCCAAAGTTCTTTCTCTTTCCAGGAGGACCACTAGAACTCTGATCTACTGACTTCCCCTCTTTCTCTTTTTCTGTTTTCTCTTATTTCTTTTTCTCTGGGGCCGCTTCTAACTCAATTCTTTCTAATTGTGCTTGAGAAATAAGCTCAGAGAAGTTATTATGTTTGAATCCAATCACTTGTAGTCTGAGACTAGGCTTCAAGCCGATTTCAAACCTCTTACATCTTTCCCTGCTGGTAGAAAGGAGACTCCCTGCATAGTGGCTCAGGCAGAAAAACTCTCTTTCATATTCTGCCATTGATCTACTTCCCTATTTCAGACTTAAGAACTCCTTTAGCTTCTGGTCCACGTAGGCATCTGGGGCATATTTTTGTCTGAACTGTAACATCCTCACTTTAGCTAGTCCGTACAATCAACTATTCCGGTGACCAATGTCAGTTTGGGCAAATAGAATGTTTGAAATTATAAATAGACTAGAGTGAGGAGTTATAAAGAAACTAAATAATGCTCATAAAAAGCAAGGAAAAATTTTAGAAACCAAATACACTAAGGTTAAACGAGCCGAAACCCCAGTGATGAGTAACCCGAAGGGAAAGTGACGGTTAAGGTCACTAACAACCCTAGATCTGGGGAAAAAATTATAAAATAATTTTTGGGACTCCAGAGAAGGGTTATTGAGATTCTTATGGCATTAGAATGCCAAGAAAATGCTTGGAAAAATTTTTCTATCGGTACACACAATTTTAGCTCGTTAAGCCAAACAGAGGGCATTTTGGTCATTTCATCTTTAGAGATGATTTTTGGCCAACTTGTCCAGTTAAATAAATAATTTATATGACATAAAATGTGAATAAATATTGTTAAAATTTTAATTGAAATTAAATAGACAAGAAAAGAAAAGAAAATGAAAGAAATTGGAATTTTGACATCATAATGATGTCATTAAAATTCTCCCACCCAATCCAATGTTGACACATGGCATAAGTTTATTTAAAAAAGACTAAATGGCATAAAAATGAAGAAAAAAATCAGAACACTCTCAACCCTTCTTCTTGCCGTCACCCTCTCCCTCCATAGCCACCATTATCAAGCTTTTTAAAGCTTGATTTACATAGCTTTTACCCAACTAAACCCTATATTCCCAACACAAAAAATTGTTCTTACATCTTGGTGAGTCTTTTGGGAGCAAAAAGAAAAGAAAAAGAAGAACCCTAGCAAGTGGGAATTTCACTCCATTAGAGGTTTGTGACCTAACCTTGATTTTCTCTTTAAATTCATGTTAAAGGACTATGAATGAGTGCAAATTATAAAGAAATTTATTAAATACCATATGTATGCCCATCCCATATTTTCCGCAGCCTTGGTTGGGGTAAGATTGTGATGACTTTTATGGAGCTAAAATAGTAGTATGGCTGCCCTTAATATGAATCTCTTAAGTAGAGTAATGAAATGTAAGTTATAATGCATGGTTTGAGATAGTTGAGTTAGGGTTTGGGATGAAAATGAGACTTTGATTATGTGATGATGAAAGTAGGTTTTAATGGTCAATTATTGACCATTTGGCTGTGCGTGAATAAAAAATGAAGTGGTTTGTGAAGTGAGAATTGGCTGCCCTTGGTGACCTGCAGGACTGGGCATGAGTCTAGCAGGTTTGGGCAGCAATAACTGGAATTGTAGAGGTTCAATTGGTGCAAGGCCAATTGAACAAGAAACTAGACACATAATGGCACAACTTTGGTGAAGAAACCATGCTCAGAAAACCAAACCAAGTTGACCTAAAGATTGCCCTAATCCGGATAACCTGCATTCTGCCTGGGCAAAATGACTAAATGAACAGTGTTTAGTCATTTGGCCATAACTCAGTATAGAAAGGTCCAATTGACCTAAAATTTTACTAGCAACAATCTGAGATATATACCTACAACTTTTATGAAGAAACCTAACTCAAATTATGACCATAACATATTCAAAAAGTGACTTGCAGTCACTGCTCAAAATACTGTAGATTTGGTCAGTCCAAAAATTATGGAAAAATTATAATCTGGCCAGTTGTGGTTTTTGAGCCATACCTTGAGCTAAAAAACTCCAAATGGAGTGATTCAGAAAAAGGAAATATAACTAGACAAAAAAAGGAACAACTTTCATGTTGATCATTTTGCCAAATTCCCACTGCAAAAATGACTAATGGAACAGTAAACACAAAGCTTGAAAACTGAAAATTTTGAACAATTAACATTAAGCTTAGAAATGGTATTGGCAACCAATACCAATAATTTTAGAATGCAAACTGTGGTATGTAGGGAGTATTAAAACCAATGTACCTATTGTCCATGTAAAATTTAACATTTTGTTGACTAATGAATTGAATAGTAACACCAAAACTTGAATTTCAAGAATTGTGAAACTTAAAAGTGTAATATGCCCTAGTATACCTAGCAAGATTGGTTTGGATAGGTTGGCATACCAATAGGGTTCTGTTAGCAGTACTGCATATGGCTTCATGCCATTCTGAGTTTTATGGCCTCACGTGCCATTTTGTGATAAAATAGCCTTTGGCTATGTTGATTGAGATATTATACTTGGGTTTCATCCCTGATAATTATTACAGCTTATTAGCTATTCTGTTGCACACCGGGAGACACAATGTGATTGATGGTGTGATGGTCTAAGGTACTTAGTACCCAGTGCCAGTTTACCCGTTTATCCAGTCCAATGGACTAGTATGGGTTACTCGGGTAATGATAATAAATTTTACTAAATTTTAATTGAATAATACTGCAATAAATACCAGAAATTTAGTCTACCAAAACTGTAAACATACATTCTGCATATTTACTTTATTTTAGTTATTTTATTTTATATTATCACCACTATGCAGAATTGCTTAGCGCGTCGCTTTTGCCACGCGTAGGTACTGGAGACATAGCTAGGGAGTCTAGCAAGCCTCATACAGGGTGAGCCTTCAGATCTGCGCCCGGAGTCCAGAGTCACCTCACATTACAGTGCATTTGGTAGGACATTAGGCCATTTTTGATATTTTGATATTTTGTATGTTGTAAACTTCTGTAATGTATATTATAAATTCATGTAATTTGGCTTTTGATGTAATTATCTATGAACTATGTTCAGTAATAAATAATGTGAGCATTTCTCATTGAGTTGACTGTAATATGAATTGAATTAAATTTTGAGATACTGAAGTCAATTGAGAAATTGCTGAGAATATATTGGTGGTTGACTGAGAATGATGTGATGATTTTATTGGAAGTGTTTTTAACAGATTCAGAAGAACTGTTTTTCTAATTTACAGCTGGCACTCTACCAGATTTTCTATAAAATGTGCAAAAAAAATTTAGATTAATAAAAAATTGTAAATAAAAAAGTAAAAAGGGTAAATTGAATTGAAATATGATTTGGTGCTCCAGCACACTATGTGACATATCTTGCTCGGCTACACTGTAAACGGGTAAGGGGTGTCACATGAACTCTAGAAGAAAGTCATCCCAGCTTAGTACTGGAGGTTCCACCAAACTATGGGGAATGGTTTTCCACTAGTCATATGCATCCCCCTATAGTAGTGACACTAAATACTCAAATCTTAGCTCATCTGTGCAGTGCAGTTTCTTGAACACCCTATCCATTCTATCCAACCATTATTCTGCCTCTAGTGGATCTACTATCTACTTCAACTCAGTAGCCCCATATTTAATCAGCTTGTCATACTGCCTAGCTGAAGACTATGATTGTACCACTGGTGTCTGTAGTGGGGCTTGAGTAGGCATGTTACCAGCCATCTGTTGGAACATTGCAGCCATCTGCTGAGAAAACTAGGTAGGAAACTATGGTACTGAGGGGGCTGGTGCGACTGATCCACTCACATTATGAAGGGCTGGGGCTTCCCCTTGTACCTCAGCCTCTATTGATTGATCAACTGAATGATCCCCTTCTTCCATAGTCAATTAGAGGATATTATACCTCCTGAACAAATAACACAAGGAGATTTCCTCCCGTTAGTGCATATTTATAATGTAATGTACTGTATGTATCAAACCATGACATTGAGCAGTTGTACTAAGAAGAAAGAATATTCAAATTATAGGTCAAAACAGAATTTAAAAACTAGCTCTGATACCACTAAAACATGTCACACCTTACCCCTTAGTAAGGCATAACATGATCCCATAGTACATCTAATGAATTACCAAACTTCATCTACTGATAACTCATTAGATACACTACAAAAGATTTTAAACCTTTTCTTATTTCTTTTTACAGTGGTGAGCACTTTTGACAGGTGTTAAAAAATTTTTTACTGAAGTGAAACTAAATAACAAATCTGGAGTATCAATAATTTCTGTAAAAATTTTGGCAAAGTGCCATCTGTATTTTGAATAAAACAGTTCTTCGAAAACCTGTAAAAAACACTTCTAATATATTTATTCAATCACAAAATCCAATATGGCTTAATACAAATTAACTTTCTCAACATTTGACAAACTCAATTCAACATCAAATTTTCAATATTTCCAAAGATAAATTACAAAATGACTGAGTAGTTCAAAAGTTGAGATAAGAGAAATATATTACAACTTTAGTTTACAACTGCTCAAGACCAAGTACAATATATATATACAGTTGACATACATTACAATAAAAATTACAAAAATATGGTATACTCAATATACCCGACAGAATCCCAAAATGTAGCACAAGCAGCCTACTCTGCTACTTTGTCTATCTATCTACCTACGACAGTAATAAAAAAGCTATTGCTGAGCCAATGTCTCAGTGGTACACAACATTAAGAAAATGCAATTTAAAACCATAAACCATAAATCATATAAACTGTGGATACTTAAAATCATAATTAAATTCAAAAGACAAAAAATGTAAAAAAGAATTAAACTCCATTTCACAATGTCTCAATAAATATTAATAAATCACACACACAGAGCTTAATCATGTTTCTAAAGTCCAATTCATCCCAAAAGCCAATGGCTAATGAGGAATAACATAGCTAGCTAGCAATTATATGAGTACTCATCCTATTCGTCCTTAACTGGCATACACCTCAATACTTCAACCAGAGAGAGAATTCAAAGCCAATTCGTCCCACTAGACAAGCTAGCGAGGAATTCAATCAAATATATATGATAGCTGTGGTTTTAAACCATTTGCAATATTTTTCAAGCAATAAGTATCCATCAAATTTCCATTCAAACAATTTTCCACAATTTAAACAATAACATACAAATTGTCATAATTTATTTCAATTGAAAATTCAAAAGAAATAACTGTTGTGCACAAACCTCTGATAAGTAGCCTCTTGGCCTTGACTCAGTGGTTATTTCTCCTTCCCTGAGTCTTTGCTAACTGAAACACACAATTTAAAGTGTTTCAGTACTCATTTAAATTGTTTCTAATAGTAAGATTCAATAATTAAATTTATTTAATACTATTTCTTTCATTAATCAACCTATAATGTTGACCTTTGATGCACTCTAGGGGAATTTATTTTAATGTTACCAATATGTCACATTTTATAGTCCTTTAATATTGGTATATGTTACCAATTTCATTTTCAAGTGTATTGTATTTTATTGCAATTTATCGGATTTCGGTATGCTGTTTTGACCTAGCCGGATGACCTAGTTTCCTTAGTTTTTGGATTCTGGTCAGAATTACAAACTTGTAAGTCTATGTCTTATTAAGCTTTTGCCAAAATTTTAGGTCATTTGGATTTTACTAGACCAAGTTATGGTCATTTTACCAATGCTGGACAGATTGCACTAAAATGGCAAACTTAGGTCATTTTTAGGTCATTACCAATTCTGGCAGTTTTTATACCCAAATTTGTGCAGGCATTTTGACTTACTTATGGTCATTTCTGGGTTTGGTGATCTCTACAAAAGATGTAGCCCTATGTCTAAGCTTTCCAACCATATAAATTTCAGGTCATTTGGACCTGTTTTGAGTGAGTTATGGCCAAAATACTAACTACTGTTCAAATGGTCAATTTTCAGGTTTGCAAAGTCACTAATCCGGATTTGGTCAATTTTCATGTCACTTTCTGGATAGAATTTAGGTAGACTTCCAACATGAAAGTTGGCACATTTTGTGCCTAGTTTCACCTCCAATTAGCCTCATACCAATTGGAGTCACACAATTAGGGTTATAGGCTCATTTGCATACTGCCCTTTACACATTTTTAAAACACCAAACCAATCACACATTCAACTAGTTATAACTTCATTCCCAAACCAAATTCTACATTTGTATCATAACACAACCATTTATCACTTCACATTATAGTCACTTTGGGCAGAATACAATGACTTTAAATGCACCAATTACAAATCCCAAATTACAAAGTCCATTTATAACAACATATACACATAACACTCCTAATCATTACACATAACTTCCATCATCAAATTACATATATATTCTTTACTAAATCATATACATATGCTGCCATCCTTGGTAATATAATTCACTAAACTATTTCATGAATTTAAACACTCTACCATGCATCACAAGGCTGCCCAATTGTTCATATACATCAAGCTTTCATTTTAACTTTGCAAACTTGCAATTCAAATTATATACATGGTAAATCAACTCCTATACATTTAAACACTTAAATCAATACCTCAAAATACCATTTGCACGAAGAAATAATTCATTAACCTTAATATTCCATGGCTGCCAAAAACAGTACCTTCCAATAACTCATTAAAACCTTAAAGATTCCTCATAAATCAACTCACCACAACACTCACACAAACTTTAATGAAGAAAGGGAGAGGAAATGGTTACTTACCTCTTATGGACTTCCTCAAAACTCCACTAAATCTCTTCTTTCTTGTTCCCTAAATGCTGCCCAAGGAGTGTTTGCAAGCTTTAATGAAGAAAATTATGTGGAAAGTGGCTTAAAATGATGTGCATGGAGCTTGGCTGAGGTACGACAATGGAGGTTTCCATGGAGGATGAATTCGGCTGAATATTGAGAGGTTGAAGATGATGACATTTTCTATCCCAAAATGCTGTATTTATATGTCCACTAACCTCACTTAGTGGAGTACTAACTTTGGTTTATGTTTAATTAATTTCCAAGTTCCATAATTTGTGAATTTGCCACCAAACTTTCACTATTTATATTTCATTTCTAATTTTCATTTTTCATGGGCTTTTCAAACTTTAATTTCATTTATTTTTCATGGACATTTAGGTTAAAGGGAACTCAAGGTGTCAATTGACCAAAATGCCCCTATTCGGGTTGTATTCTCAATTTTTCGGTAACACCGATTTTTGTCGGTTTCTCGATTTCTCGTTTTTCTTTATACTAATTAATTAATTTTTCTTAGACATTTCTAATGTCAGTTATACTTCAATAAGTCTTTAATTATGTCTCGAAACTAAATTTCGAGGGTTCCCCGCAGTCCTGGGGTCGGCTATTGCCTGCGCTGTAACTTTCTGCAAGTCACCCATCATTAGGCCTTGGCTCGTTTAACTTAGTTTCATTTTCTCTCTTTTATTTTTCCTTAATTTGTCTTGTATTTTCTTTTATTGTATTTCATTATTTTATGTCTCCTCACTAACATTTAAGTGTAGTTCTAAGCATTCTAGCTGTCCGAACAGACACTGGTCGTCGAAACAGTAGAACGCACTACCGAATATAGGGGTGTTACAAGATCGTTGATAGAATTCCTGGATTCTTGATACTAGAATTCCTGGATTCTTGATACTGGTATTCTTGGATTCTTGATATTGGTGCTACTTATAATTTGTGTCCACATAGAAGTTGATTTGTCACTTACAAACAGATAAGTGGTAAGGTGTTTTCTGGGCAGATCATGCATTACCTGTGGAAGGAATTGGTAACATCAGATTTAAGATGTTTGATGGGATTGTCAGAACTTTGGAGTGTTAGCATGTTTTAAGACTGAATAGGAACCTGATTTCTTTTGGGACACTTAACTCTCATGGATTTAGATACCATGATGAGAATGGAGCTCTTAAAGTGTGTAGGGGCTCTATGGTACTCCTGAAGAGTAGTTTGGTTTTAGGATTGTATATTCTTTAGCGTAGTATAGCTTTAGGGAAAGCTGTAGTAGCTCTAAAAACAATAATCTGAATCAGACTCAATTATGGCATCTGCGTCTTGGTCATATGAGTGAAAGAGTTTTATCTGTGTTGAGTAAGCAGAAGTTGCTGGACGAGCAAAAAATAGAATTTATGGACTTTTGTGAATGTTGTATCTTTGGCAAATAGACTAGGGTGAAGTTTGACAAAAAGGCAGTGCACAAGACCAAAAGAATGGAGGATTTTATCCATTTAGATTTATCGGGTCCTAACAAAATCCTTTCCAATAGCAGTGCTTGGTACTTCATGACTTTGATTGATGATTACTCTCAAATTGTTTGGGTGTGTTTATTAAAAATAAAAGATGAGGCATTTTCAACCTTTGTAAAGTGAAAGACGATGATTAAGAAGTAGACAGAAAATAAAATCAAGCATTTTAGAACCGATAAAGAGTTAAAATTTTGCAATCATGAGTTCGATGCATTCTACAATAATAAAGGCATCATGAAACACCACACTGTATAAGGACACCACAATAAAATGGTATTGCAGAATGCATGAATAGAATGCTTTGTGACAAAGCATGAAGCAGGCTTTCACATTCAGGTTTAGGAAAGGATTTGTGCACTAAAGTAATTAATATAGCTTGTTTCTTAGCTAATAGAACTCCAATTATAGCTATTAAGTGTAAACTCCTTTTGAGATCTAATCTGGTTCCCTGTTGATTACTCTTAGCGAAGAGTGTTTGGTTGCCCTACTTATGCTCATGTGAAGGATGGTAAACTTGACCCGAGGGTAAGAAAGTGCATATTTCTAGGGTATGCATCTGGAGTGAAAGGCTATAGGTTACTGTGACATCCTCATTTTAGGTAGTTCTGTACATTCTACTATTTCGGTGACTAATGTCTGATCAGACAGCCAGAATGTCAGGAATTATATTTAAACTAGAGTGAGGAGCCATAAATAAACTAACTAATGACTAAGCAAAGTCAAAGAGAAATCAAAGAAATGAAATGCAATTGGGTTAAAGGTGCCGAGGCTCCGATGATGGGTAACCCTATCGGGAAGCGACTGTGAATATAATTGCCAACCCCATACTCGTAGGGAACCCTATGACATAATTAATTGGGACTTAAATAAAGGATTTATGAGGTTTAAATAGCAAAAAAAAAAAACTTTAATGCTAATCGGTAAAGGCAATTATGATGTGATGAAAGCTATGAAGGGCATTTTGGTTATTTCACCCTTAGAGATGAATTTTCACCTAAATGTCAACTAAAATGAGAGAGATTAAAACATTGAAAGTTGAATTAAAATCATAAAGTATGTATAAAAAATTTAAGAAGGAACATGGAATGGAATTAATGAAATTTAATTCCAATTTATGACGTAAACATAACCAAGCATGATGACATAATGACACAATTCAAAATTTAATTCAATTACATGAAGATAAATACTTAACATAAGACAAATTTGACTAAAGAAAAGCTTATCTTCTTCCTTTGAACACCCTTGGCCAAACCACCTTACTTAGTTTCTTCTTCCATTTTCATCTTCTTCCAAGCTTGAATTTTTATCAATTCTCACCATAAAAACCCTAGCTCCCAACATTAAAACTTAATTTTAAACCTTGGTAGAGTGATTGGGAACAAAAAGAAGTGGAAAACTTGAAGATTGGGGAAGCTTGGAATTAGTTCAAAAGAGGTTAGTGCAAGTATTACATATTTCTCTTCTTTAATCTTTTAAAGTATGTGGAATTGAGTTGAATTTGCATGAAAATTTAAAAAAATGATAAGTATTTGGGAAGGTGAAATTTCGGAAGCCTTGGTGTATGAGAGTATGATGAGTTTAATTGACATTAAACTTGCCTAGAGATGGTATTAGATGTGTATAGGTGATGGATATGTTGATTTAGTATAAATTGCATGAGATATGATTATGGAGGTTAGGGTTTTACATGAAATTTGGGAATTTGTTGATATGATACTCAAATGAGGTAGTTGAGGTCAATTATTGACCATTTGATGAGTATTGGTTGAGTTTTGAAGTTGGTAGTAGTGTTGAATTGTTGTATTGGAAGTGTTGTTTCCATGCAGGGATTTTGGACCTTGAGTCTAGTGTATTTATATGGCCATAAGTAGAGCTAGACAGCTCCAATTGTTATGAGGCCAATTGGAAATGAAACTTAAGACCTAAAGCCACAAATTCCATGGAGGAATCTTGCCCAGAAACTGACCACAAATTGCCTCAAAATTGGCTTGAATCCGGATTGACCTAAACTAGACCTGTAGAAATGACCATATGAACAGTAAATGTTCAAATAGGCATAACTCATTGTAGGAAGCTCCAAATGACATGATTTTTGAACCAATGAAAATTTTAGACATAGTAGAACATTTTTCATGAAGACCCTAATTCTAACCCTAACTTAACCAATTTGCTAGGCAAAGTCAAGTCATCAAATCTACCTGGACCAAAACTGACCTAGAAATTCTGGACCTTAGACCATCCGACCAGTTGTGGTAAATATGCTATAACTCAGTCTACAAAATTGCAAATGTAGTAATTCAAAAGCCAAATCTTCATAAGACCTAGAACTACAATTTTGGTTTTTTGACCAAAACCTAGAACCAAATGCAAATTAGGGAAATTGTTAGGAGAAGTCAGGACTTCCCAATCTGGAAATTCCTGCACCTGGACAAATTGACCATTTAACACTCAGATGGTAAATGAGCCATAACATCCAGTAGAAAACTCCATTTGGGATGAGCCAAATTGATATGAAAACTTAAGAAATAGAGCTACAATTTTGGTTCAGAAATCTTACTCAAATTTTGAGTGCAAGGACCTTAAATATGAGTTGCAAATACTAACCTGAACCTGAAATCCTGCATGGATAGGGTCAGGAGTCCAGGTTGGTTAATTAGCCATAACTCACCCTATACAACCCCAAATTTTGTGATTCTTGAACCTGTGTAACCATGAGACACAGGGGAACAACTCATATGAAGAACACTAAGCTAAATTATGGTTGCAACTAGTACAAATAGCTTGACAAGTTGAGTTCCAGAATCTGCCCTATTCTGGAATAGTATTGGTCACTGGACCAGTACTTCGTAAATTGTCTATAACTAGAGCTAGAAAACTCCAAATTAGATGTTTCAATAAGGAAATTAAACTTAAGACAATAAGGAATAACTTTTATGAAGAAAGTGTGGTCAAATTACTACTGTAGCTTGACCTAAATGAAAGTGAAAACAAGATTGAAATTCTAGAATTCATGAAATACACTCACAACAAGTTGAAATATGAGTGGTATTTAATGCCAATGAATCATTGAACATAAATGTGATATGAATATGTATTTGGGACCCATGTTCCCATCATGATTGAAACCAAAAATGCTATGAAGCATGAATATAAAATGTAATGAGAATATGAGACCTATGAATGCTTCAGATCACTAATATGCCCGTGTATGCCTAGACTTTATGTGTGGGTTAGATAAATTGGCAAGCCAATAGGATTCTAATTTATAATACTGCTTATGGCTTTATGCCATTCTATTATTTATGGCTTCCAGCCATTCTATAACATGATGATGTATATGGCTTTATGCCCAATTGCTACTATGGCTTTTTAGCCATTCTTTTGCATACCTAGTTGACATTATGTGTCCCATGGTATGAGGGCCCGTGGCACAAGTGTGTCCAATTCTAGTTTACCCGCTTATCCAGTCCAGTCAGTCTGTTATAAGTTACTTGGGCAGTAAAAAGTATTAATGAAATTAAGTATGTATTGAAACGAAAAAGGAAATTGAATATCAAGATAAAGAAAAAAGAAATGTTCCCAAAGATCAGTAAAACGAGTAACAGGTTAAATGAGGTTTAAGATTATTATAGGATCAACCAATATAATCCTAGGAAGAATTGATATCATAAATCTTAAATAGCCTTAAATCAATCCATAATTCATTAAATATGCATTTTCCTTATAAGTACTACAACCATGAAATTATTATTATTTTCATTGAATTATTGCACCACTAAGCAGAAATGCTTAACGCGTTGGATTTTTCCATGTGTAGGTACTGAAGATACAAGCCAATGGACTCTAAACTGGAATTTTTGGGAGTACAGATCTACAACCAGTGTCCAGTGTGTTACCTCACTTTGTAGTGCATTTTGGTAGGACCTGCTAGGCTATTTTAGTTATTTTGTATCTTGTATATAAACATAAGTTTGAAATTTAAATTATGAGTTCATGTAATTAAATTTGTATATGATGTAATTAATAAAGTTGAAAATTCCATGTATAAATTGAGCATGAATGGATGAAAATTTGGATGAATTTGATGACTTGAAATAGAGAATTATGGATCGAGATTATGAATCAAATTTGAGAATATTGATGAGTATATGAATTGATATGGAATATTTTTGAAACAGGTGAATAGTATAACTCACCAAATGTTAATAAAACAGGAGAAACTCCGTCTGTTTTCTCCATTTAAATATAAGATATAAATAATAAAGGAAAATAAAATTAATAATGAATAAAGTATGACAATTGATTTTTAAAATGGCATTTAAAATAAATTATAAATAAAGTAAGATAAGATAAGGTGCTCTAGCACAGAATGTAGTATTCCTTGCTCAGTTATACTGTATATCGGGTAAGGGGTGTTTCAGTTACGGTGTAATGATCCAAAGTCTCGAAGATTAATTATCAATAGGGATATAATATTTAATGAGTCTGTTTATTGGATAATCAGAAAGAGAAGTCAATAGTAGAATTAAATCACGATGTCAGAAAATAGGTGGAGCTTAAGGTTGATACTTCAGCAGTTCAGTCCAGTGATTCAGAGGATGAGGTGCAAGATCCTGATTAATAAGAGGATGCACCTAAACAATAGCAACATGAACCATATAGCATTACAACTGGTAGGAAGAGAAAACGAATTAGACCCCCACAGAGATATGTATATGCAAATCTAGTTGCATTTGCCTTGTCAATTGTTGAGACAGTTAATGTTCATGAACTCAATAATTATAAAGAAGCTATTTCTTGTTCAGATACAGATCAATGGGTTAGTGCTATAGGCAAAGAAATTGAATCTCTTCACAAAAATTAGACTTGGGAGCTTATAACATAGCCTAAGGGATAAAAAGTGGTAGGTTACAAATGGGTGTTCAAGGAAAAGGAAGGCAATCCAAGGGTTGAAACACCTCGATATAAGGCATGGTTGGTAGCTAAAGGCTTTACTCAAAGGGAGGGGATTAACTTTAATGAAGTATTTTCTCTAATTGTGAAGCATAGTTCTATCAGGATCTTACTTGCTATGGTTACTCTTCATGATCTAGTGCTTGAGCAACTAGATGTGAAGACAACATTTTTACATGATGAGCTAGAGGAGCAAATTTATATGAGTCCTGAGGGATTTGTCCTTCCAGGTATGGAAAACCATGTTTGTTTGCATAAGAAATCTTTATGCGATCTGAAATAGTTGCCTAGGCAGTGGTACAAAAGATTTGATACATTTATGGTTCGTAATGGCTTTATTCGTGGTTCATATGATAGTTGTGTGTATCATTGAAGCTTTCAGATGATTCCTTTGTCTATTTGCTATTGTATGTGGATGACATGCTTATTGCTGCTAAAAATATGTCATAGATTAACATTTTGAAAAAGTAGTTGAGTGATGAGTTTGAGATGAAGGATTTGGATGCTACAAAGAAGAAATTAGGAATGGAAATCATTAGGGATAAAAGTGTTGGAAAGCTTTTCTTGTCTCAGCAGGCCTATGTTGAGAAAGTGCATAAGAGTTTCAACATAAATAATGCTAAGCCTATGAGTATTCCATTTGTTGTCCATTTTAAGTTATCTATAGATATGTCGCCAAAAATAAATGAGGAGATGGAGCACATGTCCACTGTTCCTTATTCAATTACTATTGGTAGCATCATGTATGCTATGATTTGCATCCGACCTGATATTTCACATGCAATTAGTATTATAAGTAGACACATGGCATGTCTTATGAAAGAGCATTGGCAGGCAGTGGAATGGGTTCTGAGATATCTGAAGGGCACTACAGATGTTGGTCTGACATTCAATAGGGCTAAAATGAGTGATTTAGTGGATTCAGATTTTACAAGGGACTTAGACAAGAGGAGATGTCTAATAGCTTATTTGTTTACTCTATCTAGAAGTGCTATTAGTTAAAAGGCAACATTGCAAGCTATAGTTGCTTTGTCCACCATAAAGGCTAAACATATGGCTTTAGTAGAAGCAGTAAAGGAAGCTCTATGGTTACAGGGTTTGGTAAGTAATCTTGGGTTGATACAGAATAAGCCAATTGTGTTTTGTGATAACCAAAGTATACAAAGAATCAGATGTACCATAAGTGAACTAAACACATTGATATCAGATATCACTTCATTCAGGACATTGTATCTCAGGAGACTGTAGTTGTGCATAAAGTCTGTGCATAAAGTCTTTACACATAATAATCCAGTAAATATGATGACCAAGGGAGTCCCGGTCAACAAGTTTAGGCACCTACTTGGTTGGCGTTTTTAGTGCTCATTAGTGCCCTTGCAAGGGCATATGGCAAGATAAAGTGTTATGGGGATTTTTTTTTATAATAGAGGGAATTCAAGCCAAGGGAAAATTTATTATTTTTATGTGGCTTGAATTTTGAATTTTGAATTTTGAATTTTGAAAATTTATTATTTCATGGACCCAAATTGTGATCTTACCCAAAAGCATCGTGTTGTGATCCGATTGGAATAAAAAGTGAGGTCTGTGGTGGTAGCAAAGGGTACGGGCTGATTGGCCTAGGCTCGTAACCCATTGCTCCCACTGTGTGGACTAGTATAAATATTATAATATTTAGTCATTTACGGTAGATTTGTGAGATATTCAGGAAATACGCTGGGGTTATGGTTTGAGAGTTTTGAGCGATTGTATCTTACTTTTTTTATCATCATAGTGAAACTTTTTCTCTCATCTTGCCAACAGATATAAACCTTAGGATCGAATCACGTAAATCTTATGTTCTTCTTTTCTCTTTTCTATACTGTTTGATTGTATATTTGTGTGTGTGCCTTAGATTTACATGTCTACTATAACACAATTCAAGCAAATAAGAAATTAAAGTATTAAACGACATTTTTTTTTAAATAATTTTCATAATTACAATTTACACATCATAGTAAGAGTATCAATACTCATTTAATAAAAAAAATATCACACTAATCATTTAATAAATTTAATAAAAAAAATTAAAAGGAAAAGAAAATAAAGTGTTGGAAGTCTAGAATTGCTAAGTGAAGATGGACGATGGCAGAAGAGAATGAGAGAAGAAAGAGGAGACAAAAGAAGAAAAAAAATTAAAAAAAAAAAATTGGATTGCTTGTGTTTGTAGGTTGTGCAGCATGAGACTAAGAGGAGAAGAAAGTAGAAGAAGAGTATTGGAGAGAGAGAGAAAGGAAAGAATGTGAAGATGAGAAAGAGAGAGAGAGAGAGAGAGAGAGAGAGAGAGAGAGAGAAAGGAAGGAAGAAAATACCCGGTTGCTATGTTTCTCTGGTCTACTCTGTTTCTCCTTGCATTATACTCTCTATTGGTGACATTTTTAACTGGAGTTAGTTTAGGGTTTTCTTTTCATTTTATGCTTTAAAAAAAAAAATTAAAAGAGAGAGTTTCCATAGAGGCAGCGCCTTAATTTCCCAGTGCCCCAGTTTCCATAGAGAGTTTCAATTGTGCTGTCAAATTCTTTTTTTCCTTAGTAATATTCTTCCATTTTTCCAATTAATTTTTTTTTTCAAAATTTTCAAAGTATGTCAACCTTCATGATATCTCATAACGAACTTTCGAGTGTTGAGTTTATAAAATTAATATACTTCAATGGTGTTTCTATTATTTGATCAAAAAAGGGCTATTTTAGGCAATATCATATTTAAATTTTGTTATTAATTTTCTATTATTTTACAATTTAATTATCATATGATAATATATGATGAATTGTATTTTTAGTCTTTGTAGACCCTTATTTTGTGATGAGTATGTGCATTGAGGCCGTAGGAAACCAGATGATGAAAAATTGTATGACTGTAAGACATAATTGACGGCATGGAACTGAATTATTAATTCCGTGGCATGATCTTGAAAAATAATAGTAATAATAATAATATGCTTTTTGGGAAATTAATTTAATTTAAATAAAATTTTGTTTTGTTTAAATTTAATACAGGTAGTTCTTAAATGGACCTAATTGAGTTTAATTGGGTGTCATGGGCCTAAGAAAGCCTAGTTAGGAATTTTAAATAAGACCTATTTAATTTATTTTTTGAAAATTAAAATAAAAAAATATATTTTTCTTTATCCTTCTCTTCCTATTGGTTGGAACATCTCACCCATATCCCAGTCTCACCCAAATTCCTCGATCCCAGTTATTTAAGTTATCTGAATCTTATCACACTAGGACTTCAAACCCTACCACACCTCTTCCTCATACCCTATTGGTGCCTTCCCCTTTCCTTCTCTTCCCATTGGTTGAAACACCTCATCCATATTTCAGTCTCACCCAAATTCTGCAATCCGAGTTGTTTAAGTTATCTGAACTTTATCACGCTAGGACTCCAAACCCTATCACACCTCTCTCTGAAAACCATATAAATACCCACTGAAAAAAAAAGAAGAAAAAAAAATAAAAAAAGGGAGAGGAAAAAGAGAAAAAAAAAGGTAGAGGTATTTCCTAAAGGTTAGTTCTTTTATTTTCTTTTCAAGATCTATGCCATGTAATGTTTAATTCTATGTTTCTTGTTTTTAATTTATTTTATATATTCATATAAATCATGTAATCATGTTTAATTTGAGGGGATATACAACTCTGCACATATTTAGTTTCTGTCTCTCGTATTTTTATTATTTTTCATTATTTTCTGAATCTGTAAAAAATTTGTAAAAATTATATTCATATTATACATTAAATTCTATTAATTTTAGGCTCAAGAATCACTAAAAAAGCATTAATATTTTGTAAGCTATGGTTATTTGAAGTTAGGGTTGCTGTAAAATCCAATTTGCAGGATACCCAACTTGTGGAGCTCATATTTCATTTGTTTCTTAATATTTTTGTGTAAATCTAGTGTCTAAAATTAATTTCAGAATCCTATGAATCTTTTCCAATTGGTTGCATTCATTTCTGATGTGGTTAATGAGTTATGAATTTTATAAAAATAAAAAAAAAGTATGATTCTGTCACTTAGAAAAGTTACGATTTATGCAGACCATTCGGCTAGGGTTTTGTTTGATTTATAAATTTTATGATCTTATATGATATGTAGGCTGTCTTATTTAATTTTTTTTATGATTTTTAGGCATGTCTAACTATTTTTAAAAAATTAGATATCTTGCTACCATTAATCTGCCAGAATTTGGAAATTGTATATTTATGCATGTTCTTGTATTTTCTTGGGTTTTAATTGATATTTTATCTATTTTTCTATGTTCTTTTAATTCAAGAAGTGTTATGAATTGTTTGGATCATGTTAGAAGACTTAGACCATTAGGTAGTTGTAACTAATTAGGAATCTTAACCCTTTAGGAGACTAGATTTAGAATCCAATATAAATTGTTATTAATATTTTCTTTAGTTTCTTTATTTTTTATTACAAATAAAATTGGTAAGTAGCCCTAAGATAAGTACAAAAGAAGGCATTTGCGTGGAGCTTATGTGGAGCTAAACGGGAGTAAGCCAGGGATATCATTGCCATACTAGAAGAGAAAACCCTTTTTTAAGGGTAGCCCCAATGGCAACTGTATTTACCAACAAGTAAGTAGCTCTAAACTTCTCGAATAACCATTGGCATGAAATTGTAGTAATAATAGAATTTTTATTTGGTAAATTAAAATTAACTTTGTTTTTAATTTAACTGACTTTTGCATGTAATTAATTTAAGTAAATACTTTGTAAATTAAAATTAATCTTGTTTGTAAATTAAACTAACATTGGCATGTAAAATAAATTTGCATGATAGAAATCTTTATTAGGTTGTGATTGTTTGGGTCTTATGTGATATTAGAATAAATTACACATGTACATAATTAACTTAGTTCAATTATCCTTAGGGTAACTTGGTGAAAATTAATTAATTAGGTTAAATAGAAACGTAGAGTTATTTGAAATTGAATTTGTTTGTAAATTAAATTATTAATAATAAATTAATTTTAGTTATCTGGTAAATATCATTTAAATAATTAGCAACCCCATAGATAGGAATTACTTGTGCATGAAAATTGTGTGTAAACAACAACCCTTTTGTGAAATACTTGTGTGTGTAGGATTAGAATTGCATTCTTTAGGATGAAGTTTAATAAAGGAATAATAAATAAGACTTTTAGAAACATTAGTAGAGGACTGTCACTCGAATTAATGAGGTTAGACCAAGCGTAAGGGGTGCCTAACACCTTCCCCTTACATACCCACTATCCCGAACCTAGACATTGGGCTATGGTAATGACGGTTGTGGAAACTCTGCAAGGAGTAAGTTGTCATCCATGACCCTCGAAAGAAATATTAAATATGTCCTGGTTATTACCCGGGTGGTGACTCCTATCTATCTATGCTTTCGTGGCATAAATCCTTAGTACTGTGGTAGTGTTATGGGAAGATGGTACTTACCAGTGGTTTGATTCTATTAGGATTGTATGAAGTGCATGTCTAGGAAATACTGTCTAAGGAGGTGGTACTTAAGTGAGACCATTGTGACTCCATCATCTTTTCTGTGCATTACCTGGTGTATTTTATATAATTCTAATGGATGATATTTCGCTTCATGCCCCCCTCCTACAGTTTGGTGAGACTAAATGGATAGTTACTCCAATATGTTTCAATTAGTCTAATATTGTTCCTCTGTTAAACTTTTTGCATTGCACTACATAATCACACGGATCACCTTTACCCTTTTAGCCCCGTTAGTACTAGCCAAGGAGACCATGGTTTTACTCGAGCTATGACGAATTGGTGAATGCTAGCACCCCATACCCGTACCTTCGAGTATATAAAAGAGCCACAGCTCCGGCCGTTGTGCTTAATGGACAAGCTCTCGCATGGGTAACCCTTTTCCTACCCAATGAAGCCCATGAGCCATAGATTTCAACCCTAGGTATCCCGTAGATTTTTGTTGTGCTGGATTCGTATCCTTACTATTCAAACCATAAGTTCTAGTGGTAGTTGAGATGAACCTAGGCCTATGCATAAACCCAATGTGTGTATAAGCCCAAGTCCATTTTAAAACCCGTGTTAAGCAAGAGGATGCTTACTTATGGTTAAACTTTAAGGATATAAATCCTTTGTTTGTGATAGAAGGATCATCCTGGACCACCCCCTATTGGTGTGTCTAGTGTACCATAGCCTAGGATAGAATTTTTTCTTACCCTACGCGTGAGAGTTGAAGGTATAAAGGGGCGAAGATTCAGTTCTGGAGATTTTTTTTTCTCAATTTTGATTCAGTCTTTGGTCCGATTTTAGTTTAGTTTATATGGTCTGGTTTTAGTTTAGTTTTGGTTCTATTAGTACGGTTCGGTTTTGGTTTTGTAAAGGCAAAGGTAAAAATGAAAGTGCATATTCATGCATTGCATTTGTACATAGCATAAGATGTTAAAACCTTATTTTTTTTTTTTTTTCCTTGGTAGCAAACATAGCTTTAGAACACATCGGTAAGACTTCTAACCAAGTCACTTGGGTTAGGGAGGGAAAGAGATTAGTAAGAGTCACAACTGCACAAGCTAAAATGGAAGACACTAAGGTCATGTTTAGACAGATGCTTGAGGAAGCCTTGAATGCCAAGATGGCTGAGCTTGAAGGAAAAATCATGGCCAACTTTGAGAAGAAGCTAGAGATGGGTGGGCCTAGTGATATTCAGGTGAAAAGGCCCGAAGAATAGACTGGTAAAAAGAAGGCCTTTGATGACCTTTGGGATGAAGAGGATTATCTTCAAGACAAGGCCAAAAAGAAAGAAAAGGGGACAAGTGAGGAAATTAGAGTTGTTATTGAGATGATGGAAAAACTTCAGGCCAGTGTGAAAAAGCAAGCTGAATTTACTGGAATGAGGCTGTTAGATGTAGCTGACTTTGACATCCAGATGGATGGAAATCTACCCGAAAAATTCAAGATGCCTGATTTGCCTAAATTCAATGGTACTGGTGACCCAAAAACCCACCTCAGGTCTTATCTGATAGTCATGAAAACAACTGGTTTGACTAAGAACCAAGTCATTCAGTTCTTTTCTATGTCACTACAAGGGGTTGCATCTTCATGGTATCATGGGCTAGAGGCCACTGTGAGAAAAGATTGGGAGGAGCTAGTTAGGAGATTTGTGCAACAATATTTCTATAATACAACTTTAGATATTACCCTGAGGGACTTAGAGACCACTAGGCAAAAACCAAATGAAACCTTTTCAGAGTATCTATTGAGATGGAGGAAAAAGGCCATGAAGATGACCAATAGGCCTGCTAAAAAGGATCAGGTGCGATTAGTAGTGAAAAGTCTACAGCCTAGTTATTATGAGAAAATTTGTTATTGTCCCTTGGCTACCTTTGAACAGCTTTATGAGGTTGGGGTATTAGTGGAGGATGTATTGAACAGTGAAAAGAAGAGTTATCAACCCAAGAGGGGAGGATACCAGTCAGCTGGCAACATTACTGGGGAAAGCAAAGTCATTAAGGTTCAAACTGTGTTCCGCACCCCTAGAAAGTTCTCTCAGTTCAACCAACCCCTATCTAAAGTCTTCGAGTGACTCAATGCTCAGGGTCTCCTCCAACCCTTAGCACCTAGACTGCCACCAAACCCACTGCCACCCAATTACAATGCTAACCTACACTGCCAATTCCATCAAACTCATGGCCATGACACTGATAGATGTTTTCGGCTAAAATACGAAGTTTAGGACCTGATCGATGCTAAGAAAATAGCTGACCCAGAAAACTGACCCAACACACGTACCAACCCAATGCCCAACCATAATGTTCCACCTCTACCAGGACTTTACATGATTTCTACCACCTCAATTAACCCTGACCAAATTCTCAACCTATCCAAAAGCTTGATGAACCTCGATCTGTGATGATAATTGATATTTGGGATAGTTCCAGTGATGAGGAAAGTTTGTTAGATGTTTGGGTTGACTCCGACGGAGAGGAAAAGAGTAGGGTGAGCCACATGACTAAGAGTGATAGATATTATCCTGATCCACCCATGGAGAAGGATGATGTGAGAGGAAAAGCCAAGGTGTTAGCTGAAGAGGACACAAATGAAGAGGATGATCAGTTCCTTAGGCAATTGAAAAGGACTCAGGCTTGCGTAACGGTCTGGGAATTGTTATTGGCATCAGAAAAACACAGAACCGCGCTGACCAAGGCCCTAAGTATACTCAAAGTCTCCACGGAGATAACTCCAAAAGCGATTGCCAAAGTTGTGCTTATAGAAGATGGGGGTCATATTACTTTCTCTTATCATGATCTCCCAGCTAAGGGGAGAAACCATAGCAGGGCTCTGTTTGTGACCGCCGAGGTTGGAGGGTGGAAAGTGCCTTGTGTGATGATAGATGATGGGTCAGCCATCAACGTATGCCCTCTGAAGATTCTGCCAAAATTAAGAATTTCTATGTTTGAACTAATTGGTTCTGATCTAGTTATCAGGGCCTATGATGATTCAAAGAGAAACGTGATAGGGGTATTCAAGACTATGGTTAAGGTGGGGCCTATAGAAACCGAAGTTGAGTTTACTGTGCTAGACATCCCCATGACATTCTCCTTACTGTTGGGTAGAATCTGGTTCCATCCCTTAGTTGGAGTCCCCTCTACACTCCACTAAAAGATTAAGATCCCGCACTAAGATGGTATAATCACCGTCAATGCTGAGAGAGATAGGGAAGTAGCTATGCTGCAAGTGGATGGTTCGGTACCACTATTGTCTGGTTTCCAAGTTGCTGGGATCTATAAAGACTGGATGGACCCTAGGGTGGCCACTATGATGAAAGGGATGAAGTTTTTTCATGGCATGGGTCGAGGAAAATGAGCTAATGGCTTAATGACTTTTCTAGAAATAAAGGGGCATATCACTAGATATGGGCTGGGCTATCAACTATCTAAAGATGAAGAGGAACTCAAGCCCACCAAGTTTATCAGGGAGGGCGCAATTGCATGGACTGATGACCAGGAGCTACCACATGTTAAGGAATTAGAACAGGAGGTCAGTGCCATCAAGTTAAGGTCTGCATGGAAGCCAAGCACTTGGACCTACACCCCTAAGTTTGAGTCTATCTTTTGTAATGCTCATAGTAGTGATACTGATATTTTTATTTCTGATGTACTTGATGATGATTTTGAGGCAAAAATTAATAATATGACTAGTTCTTTTGCTTATATGTTTGATGTTCATCCTAATGGCTACACGCATAGCATTCATAATCATTTAGAATCTGTTTCTGTTAATGTATTAAAATCAATCTCTATTAATTTGGGTACACCAGATGATCCTAAAGACATTAAGTTAGCTAAAGATTTAACCCAAAAAGAAAGAGATAAATTTATAGCCTTATTAATAAAGTACCAAGAAGCATTTGCCTGGTCTTATAAAGATATGCCGGGAATTGATCGAGACATAGTACAATACAAGATCCCCACAGACCCTAACATGAGGCCAGTAAAATAAAAGAAGCGTAGGCTTAGGCTAGAATGGGAAGAAAAGATAGCTCAAGAGGTGAAAAAGCTCATTGAGGCTAATTTCATTGAAGTAATTGAGTATCCCGAGTGGTTAGCCAACATTGTGCCAATCCCCAAGAAGGATGGGCGAGTTTGAATGTGCATAGATTATAGGGACCTGAATAAGGCTACTCCTAAGGATGATTTCCCATTGCCTCACATCGATGTGCTTGTTGACAGTGCTGCTTGCATGGCCATGTACTCTTTCATGGCCATGATCCTTATGGATTTGATAGATAAAGCAAAGACATCTTTTATCACTGACTGAGGGACTTATTGTTATAAGGTCATGCCTTTTGGGCTAAAAAATGCTGGTGCGACTTATCAGAGAATGGCTACTATGTTGTTTCATGACATGATGCACAAAGAAGTTGAAGTATATGTGGATGACATGGTAATAAAATCCCCAACTAGGGAGAGACATTTTGAGGCATTAGAGAAGTTCTTTCAGAGGTCATCAAGTATAAATTGAGACTGAACCCTAGCAAGTGTGTGTTTGGGGTCACTTCAAGCAAACTGTTAGGGCATATGATCAGTAGGAAAGGGATTGAGGTTGACCCAGATAAGGTGAAGGCAATCCAGGAGATGCCAGCCCCGAGAATAGAAAAAGAGATTAAAGGTTTCTTAGGAAAATTACAGTACATCTGAGTAGGTTCATAGCTAGGCTCACAACTACCTGTGAACCAATTTTTAAGCTACTAAGAAAGAATCAGCCAGTGGTGTAGAATGAGCAATGTCAAGAGGTGTTTGAAAAGATAAAGCAGTACCTGAGCAATCCACTAATTTTGTCGCCACCCATCCCTAGCATCCCTCTATCAGTGGAAAACATGGCCCTAGGGGCAATGTTGGCACAAGAAGTAGAGAATCTAAAGAGAGCCATCTATTACATTAGTAAGAAACTCCTTGCTTATGAGGAGAATTATTCCCTAATAGAAAGAACTTAGCTGGCTGTAGTATGGGCAACTAAGAAGTTAAGGCACTACTTTCAAACCCATCGAGTTATTGTAGTATCCCAGATGGATCCTTTAAAATACCTATTTGAAGTAGCAGCGCTAGTTGAAAAATTGGCCAAATGGTTAGTCCTACTGTCTGAATTTGATATTGTGTATGAGACTCGAAAAACCATCAAAGGGTGTGTAGTGGCCAAATTTCTTTCTAAAAATCCAGTTAATGAGGAGGAAAATGTCAAAACAGCCTTTCCAGATGAGAGTCTCAAGCTAGTAGAGGTCCAGCCATGGAAAATGTACTTTGATTGGGCCATGAATAAGAGCAGAGCCGGTATAGGGGTAGTTTTGGAAGCACTAAATGGAGAACAATTGTTAATGTCAAAAAGGCTATGTTTCCCAGCCACTAATAATATTGTAGAATATGAGGCTTGCATTTGTGGCCTAGAGGCATTAATAGCTGTTGGGGCTAAAAAAGTGGAGGTGTTCGGAGATTCAATTCTAGTGGTTTCCCATGTTAAAGGTGAATGGGAATTGAAAGAAGAAAAGTTGAGGCCATACCTGGAGTATGCTAAGAAACTATTATTTAGTTTTGAGGAAGTGACTATGAAGCACATGCCTAGAACTCAGAACTAGATGGCTGATGCTCTAGCCACGCTGGCATCCTTATGGGAGAAGGGTGATCAAAAGCTGACCCACCCAGTTATCCTGATGAGAAGCAGAATCCCATGCTATGAAGGGTTAATAATAGCACATTTAGATCTAGAAGATGAGATGAAATGGTATGAGGACATAAGAAGATATTTAGAGGTAAGAGAATACCCACAGTCAGCCAATAGTAGGGATAGAGCTACAATTCGTAGATTAGCCACTCAGTTCACTTTGGCTGGGGTAAACTCCACAAAAGATTCTTCGAAGGACTATTGCTCTTGTGTGTGACAAAAAAGCAGTCTAAGCAGATAATGGAGGAAGTACATGCAGGAGTGTGTGGTCCTCACATGAACGGAAGGGCATTGGCGGGCAAAATTTTAAAATTGGGCTATTACTGGTCTACCATGGATACTGACTGCACTAAATTTGTGAAAAGATGGCATGAGTGCCAAATCCATGGGAATTTGAATCACCTACTATCCAGTGAACTCTACAGTATGACTTCACCATGGCCATTCTCAATATGGGGCATAAACATTATTGGGAAGATTTCTCCCACGGCTTCTAATGGCCATAGATTTATCATTGTGGCAATTGACTATTTCACCAATTGGGTTGAAGCTGAATCTTATAAAGTAGTAGGGGCCAAGCAGATAAGTAAGTTTGTGCGAAAGAACTTGATTTGTAGGTTTGGGGTACCCCATGAGATAGTATTAGATAACGACAGCCAGTTCAAAGGTGATTTCTTAGAATTAATTACCAAATTCAAGATTAAGCATCACAAGTCCTCACCATACAAGCCACAGACTAATGGAATAGTAAAAGCAGTAAATAAGAATGTGAAAACCATTCTGAGAAAAATGGTTGAACCCTTATGCTCTTTGGGGTTATCGCACTACTACAAAAACATCCACAAGGGCAATCCCATTCTCTTTAGTGTATGGGACTGAAGCAGTGCTACCCATTGAGCTAGAGGTCAAATCCTTGAGAGTGACACTAGAAGCTAAGATTCTGAAAAATGAGTGGGCTCAGAAAAGATATGAAGAACTAGCTTTGATTGATGAGAAGAGGATGCGAGCCTTGTATCATATGCTTTTGAAACAAGCATGGTTTTGAAACAAGCTCAGCCCATCCCTTTTGATCCAAGAGGAAGTTTAAGCCAAACTGGGATGGTCCATACATAGTCAAAAAGATCTTGCCAGGAGGTGCTGTAAGAATATCAGACCTGGATGATAATGACTTTCAAGAACCAGTCAACTTAGACAAGCTCAAACAGTACTTTGTGTGAGATAGGCCCGCTAGGCTGAAAACTTACAAAAGACGGTCTAGGCAAAAGTAAGGGTCAAAGAAAAAAAAAAAGAAAAGAAAAAATGCTAAATTGAAAACCTGCAAAAGGCAGTCTAGGCAAAAGGAGAGATGAGAGAAGATCTGGATGGAAAACCTGAAAAGGCCATTCGGCTGGTTATAAAGCTTATTTCTAACTTTGGAAGGTTAGAAATTTGGCAAAACTAAATGTAAGAGGGAGTAATGGTGTACCTGAATAAATAAAGAAGTTTTTATTGCATTGACTAGGAATGGGTTTTATTTAATTATGATCGCGAATGTTTGTGTCTTGAGGGATACATCAAATGATTAAGTAATTGTACTGCATTGTTTTGATTTAATCTATATCTTCTGAGCATGACAAGATAGGTGCTTGATATGAATGCCCTGGTAATTGTCTAATTTCAAAAAAAAAAAAAAGAGCTCGCTAGGTGGAAAATCCGAAAAGGCTGCTTAGGCAAAAGTTAGAGCAAGCCTGCTGAGATGAAAATCCAAAAGGACATTTCAGGCAAAAGTTAAGGCACAGAGAATAGAGTTCATGGAAGAGAAATGAGTCAAGGCAGAAACCATGGGGGGAGAGAAGAAAAAGAAAAATCAGAGGGCAATTGTATTGTGACCTTAAGGAAGTCTTTTAGGTGAATAATTTTCCTCAAAAATTTTGAGGCTAAAAGAAAGTTTTTGCAAAAAGAGGTCCCTCAGAAGACTAAGTTTTTTTAAAATCTCTAGCAAAATTAGCATGCCCATGATAGGAAGCAGCATACAAGAAGCACAAAAATCACAAAAAGAGTTTCGAGACGCAGTCATCTCAATTTTTTCAAATCATAAAATAGATATTTTTTTGGTAAGTCCTTAGACGTTGTTTAGGGCACACGACATAGTTGTGTAAGGCATAGAAGAACATGCATCAACATGTCACCTGTAGGTGTGTAAGGCATAAAAGAACATGCATCACCACAGTTTCAAGTGTCGAACTATGAGGGGGTCTGATTCTTCCTCAGGATAGCAAGGGGGATACGTAGGTAGTTTAGGACTGCGCTCCTAAATACGAACCCACAACATTTCATGACAGATGTTTTTTGATAAGTCTTTAGACGTTGTTTAGGGCACATGGCATAGTTGTGTAAGGCGTAGAAGAACACGCATCAACATGTCATCTGTAGGTGTGTAAGGCATAGAAGAACATGCATCACCATAGTTTCAAGGGTCGAAGTACGAGTGGGTCTAATTCTTCCTCAGGATAGCGAGGGGGATACGTAGGTAGTTTAGGACTGTGGTCCTAAATACGAATATACAACATTTCAAATCACACAGTTGCCATTGTCATGAGACCATAGCTAGTCTCATGACACAGAGTGTATCGACAAAGCAAGATGCACTCAATTTTCACATGACACAGTTATCACTATTATGAGACCGTAGCTAGTCTCATGACACAGAGTGTATCGACAGAGCAAGATATAGTCATTTTTCACATGACACAGTTATTACTATTATGAGACCGTAGCTAGTCTCATAACATAGAGTATGTCGACCGAGCAAGATATACTTGATCTCCATAGCCAATGTTTCATAGTTATTAGAAATTTGAGTTTCACCTTGACGAAACTTGAGCAATGCTTTCACATTGATTTCAACTTTCGCCAAAGTGAGGGGCAAACTGTAGACCCTTATTTTGTGATGAGCATGTGCATTGAGGCCGTGGGAAACCCGATGATGAAAAATTATATGACTGTAAGATATAATTGAAGGCATGGAACTGAATTATTAATTCTGTGGCATGATCTTGAAAAAAAAATAATAATAATATGCTTTTTGGGAAATTAATTTAATTTAAATAAAATTTTGTTTCGTTTAAATTTAATACGGGTAGTTCTTAAATGGACCTAGTTGAGTTTAATTGGGTGCCATGGGCCTAAGAAAGCCTAGTTAGGAATTTTAAATAAGACCTATTTAATTTATTTTTTTGAAAATTAAAATAAGAAAATATCTTTTTCTCTATCCCTCTCTTCCTATTGGTTGAAACAGCTCACCCATATCCTAGTCTCACCCAAATTCCTCGATCCCAGTTATTTAAGTTATCTGAATCTTATCACACTAGGACTTCAAACCTTACCACACCTCTTTCTCACTCCCTATTGGTGCCTTCCCCTTTCCTTCTCTTCCCATTGGTTGAAACACCTCATCCATATTTCAGTCTCATCCAAATTCTGCAATCTAAGTTATTTAAGTTATCTGAACTTTATCACGCTAGGACTTCAAACCCTATCACACCTCTCTCCCAAAACCCTATAAATACCCCACTGATAAAAAAAAAAAAAAAGAAAAAGGAGAAAAAAAAATAAAAAAAGAGAGGAAAAAGAGAAAAAAAAAAGGTGGAGGTATTTCTTAAAGGTTAGTTCTTGTATTTTCTTTTCAAGATCAATGCCATGTAATATTTAATTCTGCGTTTCTTGTTTTTAATTTATTTTATATATTTATATAGATCATGTAATCATGTTTAATTTGAGGGGATAAACAACTCTGCATATATTTAGTTTCTGTCTCTCATATTTTTATTATTTTTCGTTATTTTCTGAATCTATAAAAAATTTATAAAAATTATATTCATATTATACACGAAATTCTGTTAATTTTAGGCTCAAGAATCACTAAAAAAGCTTTAATATTTTGTAAGTTATGGTTGTTTGAAGTTAGGGTTGCTGTAAAATCCGATTTCCAGGATACCCGATTTGTGGAGCTCATATCTCCCTTGTTTCTTAATATTTTTGTGTAAATCTAGTGTCTAAAATTAATTTCAGAATCTTATGAATCTTTTTCAATTGGTTTTGCATTCATATCTGTTGTGGTTAATGAGTTATAAATTTTACAAAAAAATAGTATTATTCTATCACTTAGAAAAGTTACGATTTATGTAGACCATTCAGCTAGGGTTTTATTTGATTTATAAATTTTATGATCTTGTATAATATGTAGGCTGTCTTATGTAATTTTTTTTATGATTTTTAGGCATGTCTAACTATTTTTAAAAAAGCGGATTTCTTGCTACTGTTAATCTGCTAGAATTTAGAAATTGTATATTTATGCATGTTTTTTTATTTTCTTGAGTTTTAATTAATATTTGATCTATTTTTCTATGTTCTTTAATTCAAGAAGTGTTATAAAGTGTTTGGATCATGTTAGAAGACTTAGACCATTAGGTAGTTGTAACTAATTAGGAATCTTAACCCTTTAGAAGACTAAAGTTAGAATCCAATGTAAATTGTTATTAATATTTTCTTTATTTCTTTTATTTTCTTTAGTTTCTTTATTTTTTATTACAAACAAAATTGGCAAGTAGCGCTAAGGTAAGTACCAAAGAAGGTATTTGCATGGAGCTTATGTGGAGCTAAACGGGAGTAAGCCAGGAATATCATTGCCATACTAGAACAGAAAACCCTTTTTTAATGGTAGCTTGCCTCAATGACAACTGCATTTATCAATAGGTAAGTAAAGCTAAACTCCTCGAATAACCATTGGCATGAAAATGTAGTAATAATAGAATTTTTATTTGATAAATTAAAATTAACTTTATTTTTAATTTAACTGACTTTTGCATGTAATTAATTTAAATAAATACTTTGTAAATTAAAATTAATTTTATTTGTAAATTAAACTAACATTGCCATGTAAAATAAATTTAATTTAACATTTGGTAATTATAAAATGAATTTGCATGATAGAAATCTTTATTAGGTTGTGATTATTTGGGCCTTATGTGATATTAGAATAAATTACACATGTACATAATTAACTTAGTTTAATTATCCTTAGGGTAACTTGGTGAAAATTAATTAATTATGTTAAATAAAAACGTAGGGTTATTTGAAATTAAATTTGTTTGTAAATTAAATTCTCAATAATAAATTAATTTTAGTCATCTGATAAATATCATTTAAATAATTAGCAACCCTATATATACGAATTACTTGTGCATGAAAATTGTATGTAAACAACAACCCTTTTGTGAATTACTTTCGTGTGTAGGATTAAAATTGCATTCTTTAGGATGAAGTTTAATTAATGAATAATAAATAAGACTTTTAGAAACATTAGTAGAGGACTGGCACTCGAATTAACGAGGTTAGACCAAGCGTAAGGGGTGCCTAACACCTTCCCCTTACGTACCTACTATCCCGAACCTAGACATTGGGCTATGGTAATGACGATTGTGAAAACTCTGCAAAGAGTAAGTTGTCATCCATGACCCTCGAAAGAAACATTAAATATGTCATGGTTATTACTCGAGTGGCGACTTCTGTCTATCTATGCCTTCGTGGCATAAATCCTTAATACCGTGATAGTGTTATGGGAAGACGGTACCTACCAGTGGTTTGATTCTATTAGGATTGTATAAAGTGTATGTCTAGGAAATATTGTCTAAGGAGGTGGTACTTAAGTGAAACCATTGTGACTCCATCATCTTTCCAGGCATTACCTAGTGTATTTTATATAATTCTAATGGATGATATTTCGCCTCACGCCCCCCTCCTACAGTTTTACTATAATTTTAATGCATCTTATTGTGTAATAATATTTAAATTCTAAAAAAATAAATCACATGTATAAAAAGCCGTTAATTAATATAATTTTTTATCATAAAAAAAAATAAATTCATTCAGTGAATTCAGGCGTTTAACTTTTAATAAGCTAGCCCAACCGCTAATTCAATAAATTTTCTATGGGGTTGGGTTGGGTTGGTTATATTAAGAATTTTCATTCAATAATTTATCTTTTGGTTTGTGTTGGTTTAAAAGTAAATTTCAATCGAAACCAACTCATAAACAGCACTGCACAAGATGGCTGATGAGGATTTCACATACTAAAAGATTTACATGCATGAGTTTGGTTACATTTAAATTGGAGACAACTTATAAGAATATTTTTTTATTTATTTTTAAAAGTTAAAAAGTATATTTATCTTAAAAGAGTTTATTCAATCTAGTTTTAAAATTTAAAACTTAATTTTTTTATTTTTTTGAAATAAAGAAGTTTAAGAGAGTATTTGATTTGACTTATAAGTCGATCAAACCTACTTATAAGTATAAATCATAAGTAAATTAGTATTTGGTTTGATTTATAAGTTAAAAAAAAATATTTAAAATAAGTCAGAAATCATAAGTAAGGTATCCCTTACGATTTATCTATTTATTATAAAACTATGTTTTGACTAAGTTAAAAAAATTATATTATCCTAATAATTTTTTAAAATATCAAATGCTATCCTTATTTTAACAACCACAATACTCAATGATATATTTTTTTATTATTTCATAAATTAATTTATTTTTAAGTATCTTTTAACTAAATATTTAAATTATTTAAAAGTTAATTTTAAGTAATTTTACTAAATAATTAATTAATTATTTTTAAATTAACTTATAAATTAAAAATATATTTTAAGTGAAAAATTAAAAATAAGTAGGCAAGCCAAACGCCTCCAAGCTAAACTCTTTATTAATTTTATATGTAAGGCAAAAGCCTATATGCAATATTCAATTTATAATATGTTAGGAAGGAGGTTTTATAAGATAGTGAACTTTTTTTTAATAATTAAAAGTTACGCATTTCTATTTTGAGGAACTCATAATTTTTTGAAATAAGGTTTTTTGAATTCTTAAAGATATCTAAAAGCTTATATTTTTCAACTTGCTAAATCTATATATCGAAAAGATTTATAAAATCTCTTAATAACTTTAAAAACATTCACTTTATCTTAAATAATAAAAGAAAAATTATAAAATTTCAAAAACTATAAAAGATTTTTTTTTTTATACAATTAGTTTTAATTAGAAATCGAACTCAATACCTTACAATCCCAAATACGACTGCAATATCATTGGGATGAAAAATTATAAAAGATCTTCAATAAACTACCAATAGTTTTGTCTATGCATTATCAGGCTTATTTATTTTATTTTAATAATAAAATTTGATATTTTTAAAATTTTATATTTCAAAATCATATAAAATTCTTAATTAATTATGCTAATATAATTTAAATTTGAAATAAAATTTTTTGAATAAAAATATGTCAATTAAAACTAAATTTAAGTTTTATTTCTTAAATACTATTAATTATTTTCTTCTAAATATTATTTCAACAATGTAATATTTTTATAATATAATTACATTTAACAAAGATTATATATTATTAGAAAGAATGTCTATAATAGTAAATATAATCATAAATATGCTAAAAATAAAATCTTAAATATTATGCTAAAATTTAAAAAAAAATAATAATGAAATTAAAATAATTTTTTAATGTGGCCTTTTTTTTTTTTTCTCATGTGATTTTTTTTTAGGTTTAGTTTATTCTTCTAAAATTGAATTCTTTATATTTCTTAGTAATTATAAATTTTTTTCTATATAATATTTTGCAATTTTTTAGAACATTTATTTAAACTAATTTGTATGAAACACTCATTTAATTTTATAAATTATTGAAAAGTTATACAATTAATAACGTATTTCTTTATTTTAAATATTTAATTTTTAAACTTCATATCTTTTATGAGAATTTTTTTTTTCTTTTAATAAGCTCTATATATATTTAATATTTAAATTTAAAAATTAAAAAATAATTAAATTATCGATATAAAAAGATAAAAAAAAAAAAAGAGATTTTAATAATTTCTATATACACTCAATATTCAATAAAAGTAAATTAAAAGTAAAAATAAAAATTTTACAACCTTTGAAAAAAGTAAAATAGATAAAAAAAAATAAAAGCAAACTAAAAAAAAATCAATTTTAAAAATTAAAAAAAAATAAATTTGACACAAGCCATTTTGCTTATTAATAAATTGCTAAAATATATTACATTTTAAATAAAATTTAAGAAGTACCCTTTTTCTTTCTTTTTTTTTAATTAAAGTTCAAACTATTCCTAAGAGTGATCATTATATGACAAAACGAGAACATAGTTGATAAAACATACCGAATCATTTTCACACAATTGAAGAAATCATTGGCAGCAAGTCTAAATCAAGATGGTCGAACCTCAACCTGAACTTACGAAATAGGAAAAGGATCTACAGACATTAGAACACTCAGTTTCCAAATCCACAAGAACGAAATCTGAAACTATTAATCTCTCAAATACTGAAAGAATAGAGAAAAGCTGACAGAATGATTCTCCAAAGAATTTTCCACAAAACTTTATCCAGCAACAAGTGGATTCACACACTCTCCAGCATTCATACTTTGATAGTAGATGCAACACAGTCAATTTTTGGCCACCTGACCCAATAATATTAAAGTTTCAAACTACATCAAGTATGAAGATGTGAATTTTTGGTTCCAAATTTGATGAAAATCAACAAAAACCACTGTTATAAAACTTTCACTTTACCAACAACAAACTAAGAAGTAAATTTCTGTTTTTCTAGATTAGGGAATTGCAAGTAAACAAACAGATAACCGTAACCTAGCTCAAATCAATCATTTCTACGTTTCTCAAGAAGATCGCTGCCTCGAAAATTTTAGTTGCTTCTAATCTTGCTTTTAAATTTGCTTTTTGAGTTGCCACGCCACCTCTAGTTCTTGCACTCCCTTGAAATGACAATTTTGGATTACAAATTTCAGCAATTAGCAATACATGCCATTGACAGTTTTATGCATATTTAATGCTATACATATTGTGCTCGCTAAAGAATGCCTCCACCTAGAGAACATGAATCTGAAATAGGAAAGGCAATATATACAAACAATTCTTCTTTCACTGCTAGGCTAAGATGTACTAATATGCTTCAAATACTAAGAACGTCAAAGATGTGGCCTTCACAAATCTAAGATTGTCCAACCAACCTTTCCTGAATGATTTCCCCAAGTTTGGTGTACAAAGCATGCTGCTCCTCAAAAGTAAGGTTCGTCAAAATCTACAAAACCGTGATGAAGCAGAGTAGACACATCTTCATTTACTATTTGGGATAATAAAAGATGGAAATATGTAAATAATATAGACAAATTTATAAGCCTACCTGATCTAAGATGATTTCAACTGAGATGCTTTGAGGCACAACGAATGATTGATGATAGATGTATGCAAACACAGCCATCACCATCTACAATAAATGATCTAATCAATTAGAGCAGAAAACATGAATATTGCAAAATAAACTTGATCGCAAGAATGCACTTGAAGCTTACATCTACTCATTTACATGTTTCTAATTTCAAATCCTGTCTTAAACAATCAATAAAATGACTCGAATCAAATGGATGACAACACAAATAGGAGGCATGACGGAAGAGATTTCTAACAATCCCACTTGCCCTGAAAAATACTAAGACGAATGTAATATTATGCACCAATAACACCAAGGATATATAAAGCAGCCATTGAAAACTGTCCTTGCTAGAGTTCAATGGACATGGAGTGTCATTGACAGCCAAATAGGCTAATTACAACGTTCAAACCATGCAGCCAAATATGAGGGTGTGAACATCCTAAAGCATGAAATCAGCCCCCAACTTAATTCACAAATTCAAGGGTTTGAGAGTTCAGGATCGTTATAAAAGTTTTGTTAACAACATACTCTATGAACATTTCAACTTTGTTAAGCTTACCTGGCAATCCATTCTATCTGTAATTCCCCCATGGCCAGGAATACTGTCACCAAAATCCTGTTGAAAAGGAGAAAACTCAAAAAGGTTATAATATCCAAAATATCATATCAACCCCACCACCCAACAACCCCACTCCTCCCCAACCAACACCAACCCCCCCCCCCCCCACCCCCCCAGCGGGGGCGCTCTCCCTCTCTCTCTCTCTCTCTCTCTCTCTCTCTCTCTCTGTTGCAATGCTAAAAGCACCAAGAGTGCACCTTAATTTTAAAAGCTCTCTTGAAACCACTTGCAAAAAAGCCTCCAAAAGGTGCAATAATTGAGGCAAACAAACCAAGCAATAAAGCATGCCATTGAACAGGCAGAATGGAGATTTCTTTCCAAGGAAACTGCATAAAAACATTAATGAAGCATTAAAATTTTGACACAGATAATTCCAAAAAGAATGCAAATTCTAAAACGTATAAATAAATTGCTAATGGGTGCTCTAAATTTAAGTGGCAAACCATCCAAAAAAAATATCAGGCGGTGTTGTTCAAATCCAATTGACCATTGGCTTACTCACCCATTTAGGAACCCATGCTGGCAAAGTAAAATACTCTGGCTTAAATAAAGGGCCAGGATCACATTGAAGCCAACCACTCAACAAATCCTGCAAGACCACAAGTTTCTTACATGGTTAACCAGCACACCTATGCAACATTGACTAACATTTTCTAGAATTAAGGCCTAATGATCTCATTTATTCTAAACCATGTGGGTCAATTTGTGCCAGTACCTTTGAATTGATTTCAATTTTATCCCATTGGTTTACGACACGCTCAATTGCTGACGTAGTGTTAAAATTAAAGATAAATACACACAACTTGATAATTTGGAATAAATGGAACCCACTTCAGTCTTAAAAACCATAAAATGATGGTGTATTGCAAAATTATCATCCTTCATGAAGTTGTTTAAAATCTTTTGTACCTTTGAAAAAAAAAAAAACTTCCAAATAGGAGGGCCCAATATCTATTAAGTCATTATCTTTTATTCAAATAGATACTATTCATGAGCATTACATCAATTACACAACACTTAAACTCATTGGATAAAATTGAAACAAAACCAAAAGATGCTAACCCAAATTGATAAAATTTTAGTTTTAAGATAGAATTAAGAGAACACACAAATTTCATTACATTTTAGATCATTAGACCTAGAATTAATTACCTTTCTTGGACATGTTAGCCACTGAAAGCGCCCCATTATATTTGCAAGCTACATGAAAAGCACAAAGTTGGTTAAACATTTGACAATACTCGTGTCACCACTTAAGTCCAAGATGAAATAAGTAGCCTTTTGATATAATTGAGAGAAAGTGGTTGAATAGCAAAAATGAGACAACAAACAAGCCATTGTAATAGAAAAACGCCTAAATGATAAAACCAAATAAATCATGACCACATCCTGATAATTATGAGCCTGCAGTAAGAATTTATATAACTTCCCCTATTTACATTTAACTGCACACAGAAACCAATAAATTTCCTACACATAATCATAGTTACTAAAGAGGCACGCCTCAGGCTCAAGGCTCACCAAGCTCGAACCCTAGCGCCTTATACACCTAGGTGTGCACCTTTGTTCTAGACACAAGGTTCTAGAAAGGCATACCTTCTTTATTTACATCTTTAGCGAACACTTTCATTGACAAAAAGGACTACCACTCAAACTCAAACCAGCAAATCCAATTCAAGATATGTGCCAAAGAAAAAAAAGAAAAGCATTACATCTATTTGACTTTTATGGATTTTTTAAATTTTTTACTTTTGCGCCTCACATCGCTCAGACGCGCACCTGCGCGTTACGCCTAGGCTCCAAGACTTCTTGGTGCCTTAGTGCGCTTTGGGCCTTTAATAACTATGCACATAATGCAAATTGGTAGAACATAATTTAGAAAATGGAAATTTATAAGATGCTCCCGATGCAATAACTTTAGTGTACCATATACTCGCATATTTACAGTTGTTAAATTCGGAGAGTGCTGGTCAAATTACATTTTAATTCATTTTAATTTGAACTTACATAAGTAATTAGATTGCTTTACACATAAAAATGACTAGTCAAGTCAATATTACAATCTAACTACTCATATTCACCCTTTAACTTTTGTTTATTCTCGATGTGAGACTTAAATTCCTAACACTCTCATCTTAAGTGCAACCACATAGTTGTCACTTGACAATTAGTTAGTATTACCCCAACACGCCCAATTACACACCTTATGGACGACTGAAACCCACAACCCACTTTGGGCTATGATACCATGTTAAATTCGGAAAGAGTGCTAATCAAATTAAGTTTTAATTCATATAATTAGATTATTTTACACATAAAAATAATTAGCCAAGTCAGTGTTATAATCTAACCACTTACATTTACCCTTTAACTTTTGTTTATTCTTGATATGGGACTTAAATTCCCAACAACAGTTATCTCATATATTATGAGAAGTGGGTCCTATCTGAATATGAGAGAGGGTGTATGTGCTCCGAAAGCACTGAATAAAACCTCATTGGAAAATCATTACATACATCAAATATAGAAAAAAGTATTACTCATAATAACATTATAGTTCTTTGGACCATTATAGTTGCAATGCACTCCAAATAGTTCAAATTCAATAAAGCACAAGACTGATGCAACAAGCATAATTATCACAGGATTTGACTGAAACTAACTTGCAACTAAAATACATATTAAAATAATTAAATTCATAAGAATTGTCGATATAAAGGAGTAAAAACCAAGCTCACCACAAATGCAGAGATCATCGTTGTGATAGATGCTCCAATGAATCCCTCCCAAGTTTTCTTTGGTGATAACTTGATCAAAGGGGTTCTTCCAAAGAAGAAACCAAAGATATAAGCGAAAATGTCATTGATGACAATTAGTGTGGCTGGAAGTAGAAACCTACATTGCATTGACAAAATATATATGTATGTGAGTACCAAGATTGATTATCCATTCACATTATGAATCTAGTTATAGTATTGATTATCCATTCATATTATGAATCTAGTTATTGTTCAGTGCTCAAGTAATCCTATTGAGGCTTAGAAAAAGGCAACTAGAAATGCATAATTGAGAATGCAGCATATGACTTCAAACTCTGCACCAAATAATCAGCAACACTAATTGATTATGCCATTGGCAGTCAAGGAAAACTAAATTTAGGAATTATTTTGATTTAATTTCTCATCGTAAAATTAGGAAGTTTAGGTTTCTACTATATATGAAATTTAATTATGGGGTGGCATTTTAATTATTTAGGAATTCTATTGCTCAAAATTTCCAAGTTAGTTTTAGGTTGGTATTCCTAATTAGTGTTGGTTGGGATTATTAATCCTAGGACTAGTTATTAAACTATAAGTACATGTCATTTAAGTATTTTAGTAGAGTTTATTATGATTACTATTGACAATTGCGAGTAAATAAGAATTTTGAGAACTTTTTCCTTTCCCCTTTGATTGTTCTATAGGTTCAACATCAATTTGGTATTAGGAGAGTTTGAGCAAGATTTCTTAATCTCTCCCTTGATAGTGTATGATGAGAATCAAGCTACATCCATGCCAAAGGATTTCATCCAAGGTCCAATTACTAGAGCTAGAGCTAAATCACTTCAGAATTTAATTTGTGAAATCTTAAGGAGCAAGGATTATAAGATGAAATGGCATGAAGAAAATTATAAATGATTAAATTTGGTGAAAATTAAGCTTGGAAGTGACCAGGTGTCATGTGGAGCATTAGGTTACATGGAATAACCTGTAGACATGCATGCACCAGATCCAACCAATGCTGCTGACACCTTTTTGAAGGAATATTCCTTGCTGTTATAACTACCTCTTTTTTGGACTTAAATGCCCTTATTGCTGCTGTATTAAGTTTGCTTTTTGTTAGGACGTTTTAGTCTTTTGATAGATTAATTTCTGTTTGGACTCAAAGCTCCTTGCAGCTGTTACTAAAGTAGGGATATTTTTGTCTTTAGCTTTGGGGCCAAGAGGCTATAAATACAAGTGTAATGAGAGAGGTGGAAGACACACTTTGAATATTAATGAAAGATTGTTTTTGCTCCATTAGTGAGTAAATTGGTTGTTGCCTTTGTTCTTGTAAAGCTCATTAACTTGCTGAGATTTCTATCTTGCAAGGTTTAATGTGCATAATATTCTTGTTTATTCATTCTCCATATGAATTAGGTCAAGAATCCCATTTCTCATATTTTCTTTGAATTACACAGCAATCTGATTGTGCTAGTTCAAAGAATCAAATTCATACATCTTGATTTAGTGCTTTCCATATTATTCCTTTAATTCTTGAATGTAGATTTTCAAGTTACCAATTACTTGAGGGTTCACATCAGTTTTGGTATCAAAGTAAAGGGACGTCCAAACAAGGTAGATTCTCTGTTTGCTTCTTATTCTCTGTTACCTTTTTCATGTTTGCTGTTTAGCTCTAGTTCCATATTTACTTCTTCTTCATCTTGCACCTGGTTCTTTTATGCTAAATCTTGTTTTGCGTCTTATTGTGTTTCTGTTATTCACATTTTTGTTCATTGTATGCTTGACCAAAATTGACTCTTGGGGTTTAGTATGATCTGTTTGTTTAAAAATTTGTTTTGTTGAATTTGTCTTAGGGTTTTGAGTTAATCCAGCCAAAGCCATTATTCTAGCTATCTATTTTGCTTCCTTCATTTTGATATCAAACATTAGAGCTTACTTGGGTCATTGAGTTCGACTTACCTATTTGGACTGAAACTGTACCAGCATTATTTGAGTGTGTTTAAGACGTTGGGTGTAAATTTTGGGGGTTGTTTGATATTATTTGCCTGTTGAACCAAAATTTTGCGGCAGACCCGATCAAATTAAGTTCACATAGCAAATAGACCCAGAAATTCCTGAAAATTTACAGGATGTTTATACCCCATTTCAGTAGTTCTCAAATTAAATTTCAACTTAAAATTCAACCGTTTGTGTGGGGAACCAAAATTTTGCGGCAAACTCGATCAAATTAAGTTCACATAGCAAATAGACCCAGAAATTCTTGAAAATTTACAGGGTGTTTATACCCCATTTCAGTAGTTCCCAAATTAAATTTCAGCTTAAAATTAAACCGTTTGTGTGGAGAACCAAAATTTTATGGCAGACCCGATCAAATTAAGTTCACATAGCAAATCAGTCCAGAAATTCCTGAAAATTTACAGGTTATTTGTGTCACATTTGAGCTGTTCTTAAATTAAATCTCAGCTCAAAATTTAACCGTTTGTGTGGGGAACCAAAATTTTACAGCCAATAGTCGAAAGTGATTTGCGATTTGCAAGTAATCAACTTTCCTAGTGAAACACAGTCATTTTGCAACTAAAGGACAACAATGAAACTTTCTTAGTGGGACATATTGTTAGATGACACTTATTCTTACAAGATACGATTAGATGAGATATTGGGGTTCGCATTAGGATTGTGCATGGTTCTTGGGTAAACCAAACCGAAATTATGTTATTGTTTTGGTACGGCTCCAAATCTTCATCAAAACCAGAACCAAACTAAGAACCAAACCAGACTCGAACAGAACCAAACTGAAGAACCAAAGCCAAAACCAATTTTATACATATATTTTTAAATATCTTTTAGATACATGATAAACTTTCTATGTGTATATATATACACTTTCTAATTAAAAAGATCATAAAATGAAGGAATGGCAAAAAGGTATGTTACATAATATATTTATAGTTAATGACTACACACACACACACACACACACACACACACACACACACACACACACACACACACACACACACACAAATTCAGATAGGCAAAAATAAGTTTAAAAAAAAAAACTCTCATTTCCTTTATTTGTCTTAATAAGTACACATTAATAAATTTAAATAGTTTGATTAGAATTAGTTTCCCATTCTAATGGTAATGATGAAATTATTTATACGTTAATATATGAGTTCAATTGTTATGAATTCAACTCGTAGTGTATGCCAACTATTGATGATTTAATTATTAGTAATTAATTATCATATATTAATACAATACAATTTAATTTTATAATATATAATGAAAGAAAAATATAAAAAGCCTTGCCTTGGTATATTTCAAATGATAACTTTCCATAAAACCTAAATGGTGATTTAGGTCCCACTCTCTATGGGAAGTTGTATAAAATCTTTTCAACAACCTAACTTGAACCAAACGGAACCAAAACTGAAGAACCAAAAACCAAATTGATTCCAAACCAAAATATCAAAGAACCAAATCGAAATTGAACTAAAATATTGAAGAACCAAACCAAAACTGAAAATTTACCTATGTTTGGTTTAGTTCCCATCCTTAGCAAAACCGAACTGGACCTGAACACCGCTAATTTATATGGTGGTGATGAATATTGTCTCCTGACTTATTTTATGAATTTTAAATCATCTTATGAATTTTGAATCATCAAATAACTCTTACAAGTTGAGAAAAGAGAACTTGAAGAATGGAAGAAGAAATATATATTTCAACAAGTAAATTGGAAATTTTCTTTTATTCAGCCACAAATAAGTCCTAACTATTTGGCTTATGAAGTTTTCTTAAATATTCAATTTCAAGAAAAATCTCAAAGAAAAAAGTGAGCAGCACCTTGAAGAAACTTTGGACTGGCTAAAAGCAATGCTGAAAGCGCTATTAAGAGTTCTTGAAGATGTAATTATAACTCAAAAGGATGAAAAGCAATAATTCATAATGAAGAACAAGAAGAGTAGCTTGAAGAATATGAGGTTTTGATTATTAAGACTTCGCATGTTGAAATCCAAGATAATAAAACTGAGTTGAAAAATTTTGCGCAACATATTCTAAAGAAAGAAGCTGATATAATGAGCAACAAAAATTTGAGAAATCTTTCTTGGGAAAGAAGAAGAAGGGACGAAAAAAAAAATAGACCATTGAGAAGACAATGAAAATTGAAAATTTATCTCACACTTTTCAACTAAACAGCCTTTCAATTGCATTTGTGACTGATTTTATCCATTCAGGTTCTTGGAGAACTGAAGGAAAGAATAAAATTCATCATTTAAATCTTATTGCTACAATCAAAAAAGATAAAGAGTATCTCATTCACTTTTCAATTAGGAAGCCTTTCAATTGCATTAGTCTTTCAATTGAAGAGCTTTTCAATTGCATTTGTGACAGATTTTATGTATTCAGGATCTTGGAGAAGTGAAGGAAAGAATAAAATTCATCATTTCAATCTTATTGCTACCATTGAAGAAGAGTTTTCATTTTTTTTTTTTTTTTTTTTTTTTTTTTTGGGGTGGGGGGGTTGGGCGTGGTGGAAGAATAAGAAGACAGAGTTATAGTTCATATTACCAATTAGTGTTGGTACAATATTTTCTTATTTTGAGATCATAATCCTAGTACTAGTAGAACTAAGTCATTATACTATAGTTACCTATATTATCTAGGCATTTTATAAGGGCTTGCTATAATTGTTATTTACAATAGAGAATTAATAAGAATTTTGTCAATTTTATTCATTCGGCTTTGATTGTTCTATTGGTTCTACATCATTACCCAATCTAGGAAATAAAAGGTTGCTTAATGCATTTAAAATAGGATTTTTACTATAGCAGCCACATACAAAGCAAAACATAGAAGCAAAAATGGCATCGGTGAGTTATAACAAATTTCTTTTTGAGCAGAACTACACTCTCTTTCATTCTCTCTGAGCCCAAAAATTTTTAAAAAAATTAAAAAAAAATAAAAAACCCTTGGAATTTGGCATTTGCCTTAGGATCATTTCTACATTACAAATTTCTATCCATCCATCTTCAACCAAGCAACGTGACAAAGCCTCATCCCTTGAATATTTAATTTGCATCAACAACATGGAAGCTTCTTCTAAAACAGTTAAGTTTATGTTCTAAAAGTATCCACAATTCTCTTTGTTTCATTTTCAGCTTCATTAAGTAAGTTTTGAGTGAATTTAAAAACCTCACCCTAGTTGGCACTAAAAGAGAAGACTTCCAAACTCGTCTATGAATTACAATTAGAAAATCTCAAAATTGTTGTCCCTAAGTGGGATCGCTTTCACCTGACATTAGGAGACTCATCATCACAAGGAGAACACATTGAACACACCAGCATAAACATTCCATTAAAACTTATTTCCATGTTAGAGAAGACAGAAGTGTCATATAATAGCTAGCAATGGATCATAGTAAACTTTAAATACACAAAAAGTACAGCAAGAGCACTCGGCACATTATATCCAAAAAAAAAAAAAAAAACAACTGCCTAAGTAAAGCATGACAACATCAAAAATTGGAAAGATATGTTGCACATAATCCAATATTAGATAAACCAATATTATAAAAAATTGAAGAACGTTAATGTATAGATTCCAAAGAAAAAGTGAAAATGCCTTGCCAGTGAAGAGTTTGTAGTTACCAGAAAATTCCCTCAAAAATATTTGCCACAGTGAAAGAGGATTGAGTAAACACCACGATTAGAATCATGTGTGTCCATGCATACTGGCCAAATTGATACTTGTACATCTTCTTCTTTAGTGTAAGAATGAACCACATAAAACCTGAGCCAATTTTCCAAATCTATCCATATCAGAAGCAAGGTATCATAAAGGCATGTAAAAAAACCTCAATGAAAAACACAAAAAAAAACCCTCATCACATGAATATAAAGTATAGAGACAACACAACAACCAACCTGCAATATACAAGAAATAACAAATAACCATATGATACTTGATGAGGCTGTTAACAAGCTGATACAAGAATTTGTCTGATGTTACGGTATTGACTAGCCGTTGACTGAGAATGCGGCCATACACAAATAGCATTGCAGTGAAGAAGAAGTGCCTGACAAGAAAATATACAAATCAGTAAACTCAACTAAGACATGTTTATACTACTCAACTCAACTCAACTCAACTAAGCCTTTATCCCAAAAATTTGGGGTCCGCTATATGGATTCACTTTCTCCACTCTAAACTATTTTGGGTTAAAGTAATGCTTCTAGGTCATGTTGTACTACTCTCCTCCAAGTCAATTTAGGTCTACCTCTTTTTTTATTTCTATCCTCTAACCTAATGTGCTCTACTTGTCTAACTGGATACATATATACATACATACATACATACATATGTACATTGTTAGTGACCAACTGTGCCAGTATAGATTAAAATAATGTAAAAAGGTTTTTAATTGCCGTGTCAACATACAAATGATATATTTTACTTGAAAATGTAAACTAAAAATGCATTCTCAAAATTGTAAGGAGACAAATCTAAAACACGTTAGAAATTTGCAGTGGAAATACACGCACGTGTGCACGCACACACACATAGTGGCACTTGATTGCAATTTTCTTTTAAGTTAAGACACAATTGAAAAAATAAATAAATAAGAGGTCATACCATTTGATAACAAAACCCAAAATGTTTACTCACTTAATACTCCTTTACACATAACAGTAAAATTTGAATGTGTATAGCACATGATCTACATGATTTTTGAAAGCGCTGTTTCATATAAATCATCTTAAATATAAATAATTAAATCCAATTTAATTACAAAATTTAATTTGCATGAGTAAATATTTTCTCCCCAATTCTTATGGAATATTTTTTTTAATAATAGCAATTTCAATTGCAATAGTTAATAGATGATGAACCTTTTTTTTTTGGAGAATAATGCACCAATAGCAACATCAAAAAAGATTTATTCTGTACATATTATAGTATTAATAGAACGAAAGTAGGTGATGAAAAAGAGTTTACAAATAAATAGGATTCCATTTAACTTAGATTATTAACTATTAAGAAAGTCTTTATCATCAATGTATAATTTTACTGGGTTTTTTTTAGTCAATTCAAAAGTTATACCCTTTAAGCCACTTATATATATAATTATATACAAATTTGCTAGTCAATTTGAATTAAAATAAGATATGGTTTTATGCAATTAATAGTACAAAAGACTAAAATATTTTCCAAAGGACATGATGGATCTTCTACAATTCTTACCAATTTAAAAGTCTAAATCCAGGGAGATGCCTATCTTCATGTGCTTTCCTAAGTAGATTGAATAGCTCTTTTGCCATAAATATTTGAATGACAACCACCATAGCTGTGATAGAGAGATGACCCATGTAGACAATCAAAGCAAAGCCCCCAATCATCCAAATAGTTGAGTGCGCACGGACCCACATTGACTTGTATTTGTTTCGATCATTAACCAGCAAACGGCCTCCATTTTCTTTACTAACCTCTGGAACAACCTGACAACCAGATGGGAGATACAACTAAAATAAACTTCCCTCCTTTCTAAAAAAAGCACCACAGCTTCTCAAAGAAAAAATTTATATTTTTCATATATCAAAGCAAGCATATCGGGAAAATAGGAAAGAACTGATGATAATATTGATCTCATTCAAATAAAGACATTTATATTCTTCATATATCAAAGCAAGCATACCGGGAAAATAGGAAAGAACTGATAATAATATTGATCTCATTCAAGAGGTTAGAGTGCGAAATTGCCCCATAGATAAAATAACCCACATGGCAAAAGATTAAGTAACGGTTTTCCTCGGCCAGTACACATTTCATAATGTCGACAACTTTCTAAGGAAATATATATTTATACAAATGAAATTGAAAAGGATTCTGTTTGTAGAAGAAACAAACTACATAATCTATTGAGATAGAATAGTCAACCTCACTGGAGCGCCTGCGATTACGAAGTCGAGAAGGTGCCGACGGGGCACTAGTACTTTGATCCTTATGCATGATTGTTCACTTCCTTTCACTTAATTAAAAGTCCAGTAAAAATGCATGCATGTGTAGCTCAGGAAATTGCTGCATGACATAGAAATTAGTCCACAATGAATGCTGCTACACAAATACTGAAGAAAAATATTGTAACAAATGTGCTCAATTGTATGAATTGAAGGCAATGTTACAAAATGACAAAAAACAAGCATAGACTATAAAAATGCTAGAAGTATAATCAAGATACATATTCTCCTAAACAGCATGGCAGTGACACAAGTTTCAGCACAAAGGCAACATCACTGAAAAGCAAACATACATCATTCTGGAAACAAAAATCACGAACATATGTGGATGTCTTCTTTCAATGAACTCACATATTTTTTGGCTTCTTATCAGTTTAAATCAGATCCAACACGACAATATTATTCAGAGGGGACACCGGTCCAATATTGGTTGATGAAAGATAGAAATTGTCAACGCTTTCCCTTTGTGTCTGAAATCCTTAACCAAATAACTATCACGAAAGCACTCCACCACCAGGGGCCAAGACCCAAGAGGCACAAAGGCAACATCACTGAAAAGCAAACATACATCATTCTGGAAACAAAAATCACGAACATATGTGGATGTCTTCTTTCAATTAACTCACATATTTTTTGGCTTCTTATCAGTTTAAATCAGATCCAACACGACAATATTATTCAGAGGGGACACCGGTCCAATATTGGTTGATGAAAGATAGAAATTGTCAACGCTTTCCCTTTGTGTCTGAAATCCTTAACCAAATAACTATCACGAAAGCACTCCACCACCAGGGGCCAAGACCCAAGAGGTGGCTAGGGATAGTGCTTCCACATGGTAGAATTCAAAAGCAAGACAAGAGTTCATACAAAGAAAGACAATCAATAATTTTCAATTTAATGCAAGTGAGTATCATCATTTAAAGAATAATAGCAGCTTTAAAAATTTCAAAATGGGAAAAAAAAAATCCATTGCAACATAAATATGAGGCCTACCTAAACCAATTTAAACTTTCACAATAGGACTTGCAACTAAGCTGTAGAGCTGCCTGTTCAGTTTCGCCTAAGCTAAACAAAATTAAGGCTGCACTTTCCATTAAAAAAATATCAAAAGTTGAAGTTGACTAAAGTTACAGAAGCAGAAAGTGCACAAAGTTAAAAACCCCAAAGCAAAGTCAATCAAAAACCAAACTCCACATGGCAATAAAAGAACTACCTAAACAGAATATGAATGACCTCTGCAGTGAAATCCAAATAAGCAAAGGAATATCATACTACATGTAGTTTTGATTACTCTCTTGTATTATTTTTATTTTCCTCTTTTTATTTCAATTACTTTTTCTCTTCTCATTAATTATTACTGAATTTATATTTTATAACTGCATGAATAATAATTTAAAAAAAAATTGAACTTTAAAGACATGGATTTTCAATGAAATTATATAATTTTCATTATTTCATAATAAACTATGCAAATTTTATTTTTTTTTTGTTCAAAATGCAAAACCTTGATTAAAATTTTTAGGAAAGGTAAAAATACTTATTTGAGAGATGCAACATATTGCTTGGACAAGTACAGTGTCGACAGGTTTATGGAGAGAGAATGAGAGTTTTAAGGGGGGTAGAGAGAGAGAGAGAGAGAGAGAGAGAGAGAGAGAGAGAGAGAGAGAGAGTTTAGGGCATTTTGGGAATTTCGCCACTTATATTTAAGAAACTAAATACTTTATAAATGCTGAAATTTATTCAATTTTAAGAGCCGGATGAATCATTAAGGAAAAATGATTTAGGCATATATAGAATGAATATGCAGAAAGTTGATAACAAGCAAAGCTGATTTCCAATCAATTCTACCAAAAAGCATTTCAATATAAATTTCACCCTCATAACAATAAGAACATATTATTTAAAATTCAAGAAAACCAGCCCCATATCATACGTCTATCAACACCAGAACCAAAATTCAACAGCCAGCAATGCCATCAAACATCACACTAAACACCATTTACCAGAACCAAAATTGACACAACTTATCCCTACAATCCAAACAAAAACCCACGTATTAATTTCTAACGATTAAACTCAAACAGGCAATATAATTTCTGTTTAAAATCCATACTGTTTCACAAAGCTAAAGGTGCTCTGCTTTCTCTTGGCCTATTGAAATATGGATTGTTTTTGCTAGCTCTTGAGTACAGTGTAAAAATTAATCAAATAAAACCAAAGCATAAAATAGGGACAGATTTCAGAACTTACCCCACTGAGAAAAATTGAAATTGAAGAGGATTATCAGGTTCTATCCACTGCTACTAATTTGGGACTAGTAGAAACCCCAGATTAGTCGTCTTCTTCTTCTTCCTCCTCTGGATTGAAGTCGTCGAAGAAAACCACGATAAGAGGTGATGAGGTGGTAAGGGAGGTAGCTTGGGAATGAGTGACCAGAGGCTGAGGATGAGGCTGATAACCTTTATTCGGCACTCTCTTTTATGCTTTCGGCTCCTCAAAGCAAAGGAAGAATAGATTCCCTCTTCCCCTCCACTGCCACGATTATTCTATTCTGTTCCCAAATAACATGAAGAAAAAAGTTGGAAATGCTCCATCCAATGGTCTCTAATAAAGACCTAAAAGAATAGAAGGCCAAGATTAATTTCAAAGAGAAATATTTTTTAAATTATTTATAATTTACTTTTTCATAAATTAATTTAATATTTACATATAAATAATCGAACCATTAAAAATAGGTAATTCAAGTCGTCGTAGTTTATAAAATTAACTATTTACTTTTATTTTTTTAGACTCTCATCAAAATGTCCATGCATTTTAGAAAATCAAACTTTAGTCTTTCTTTTAAATTTTTGTAAAATAAAAGTTAGTTAACTTGTTTTAACCTTATGGACTAAAAAATTTAAATATCTAAGACTAAAATAAGTTAATTAACATTTTTTTAACAAAATTACTAAAGAGTTTAATTTTATAAAATATGAGGACATTATAATTAAGTTTTTAAAAAATAAGGACTAAGTAATTAATTTTAATAAACTAAAGAGACCTTTTAGTAATTTACCTAATATATAAAAAGAGACCCGATTAGCACACGTGTACATCCAGCTATAGGGTAGAGAGAAATTGACAACGAATTACAAATAGCCCAACCCAAGAGTAAAGCTCAATATATAAAGACGACCCTTGTTGTTCAGAATGCCCAAATGACCACTCTTTGACTAACTCTCATTGAGAGGGTCATCCCTGTATAAAAGAGAGGAGAAACTCGTATAGCTACACCTTAATGATATCAGAACGTAAAAAATAAGTCTGGCCTAGCATGTGTATATTGTTCACCCAATATCCATACATCATCTCTTGCTTTGTTGACTCAGCTTAGACATTAAATAGCTAACTATCCACCATAAATGCATTATCTAAACCTAGTACTGTTCGTAAAGTTCAACTATTGAGGAACAAGATACTGTGCGCAAGATGATTGCCATACGTCATTAATCAAGATCATTCCTAATATCGTATTGTGATCTCATAACTCCCTTTATTAGTCAAGGAATAATATAAATAGGCTAGGAAAACTTCAAGTAAGAGATTTAAACCATCACTTTCATTTATTCACCCTTTTTTTTTAACTAACTTAGCCGTCGATGCTTATTTCAAAAAAAAAAAAAAGAACTTAGCTGTTGGTGCTAAGGGATGTTTTCATCTTCTTTGCCCTCTAACCTTGTTTGTCTTGCAAAATCCTTTAATCACCCATACTCAGTCAGTGAGATCTATTCTAAAGTCATCCACAATAGCCCATACATTTGAACATGTGGCATCATCTTAAGTAACACTGAATTTCCATATCATATTACCATTAAAAAAATAATAAATCTCATAAAAACTTAAAGCAAAAAAGAAGAAAACTGCCTTTAAAATATTTTTTTTTCATTAATGCTAATATCTTTTTTATAGTATTAAAAAATACAAAGCATAACATAAATGAAACATATAAATAAAACATAAATATTTATATAGATAAGGATAGCTAATCAATTACACAAAGATTAAGCTATTGATAAATGAAATATTTTATAAAATTTTAAAGAAAATTTTTTTGTACAATTAGTTTTGATTAAAATTTAAATAATAACTCAATATAAAATACAATTTATAGCAATAAAATGAGAGAAAAATGCAAAAACAAAAAAAAAATGTATACACCATGTTGTATAATTTCAAGTACAAGTAAGAATTATATATATATATATATATATATATATATATATATATATATATATATATATATATATATAATTTGAAAGAAAAGATGTAAAAAAAATAATGATTAGAGAAGTGGGAGTTATGTATTTTTTGGTTATATGTAAATTACATAACTTATAAAACTTAAAATTTATTAAAGAATGGGATTTGTCCTTGTTGGGGGCATTATAAATAATAGAGATAGAAATCTTATTTTGTTTAGAAATCTCATTTTGTCAGTTCTCCTTGGAAGAGGTAGTTTGGATAATGGTTGGTATTGGGTTCAAGAGAGATGAGGTATATAAATTATTAAAAGTGCATATAGAAATCTCACTGGATCTTTAAAAGCTAATTCTTCTCATAAACTTAGTCCTATTCTAGCACAATTTTTGGCAATTTTAGATTCCTCTTAAAATTAAAAATGTGATTTGGAGAATGTGTAATGCTTGCATACCTATCAAAGTTTTTGTTGTGCAATCAAAGGGTGGATGTGGATTACCAAGAAAGTGAGGAATCTATTGAGCATGTGTTTTGTTCATGCAGGTTGGCTTGGCTGTGCTATGTTGGGCTACATCAGTACTAGCTATGTTGGCTATACCTTATCCTAGTATTGTGCAGTGGTTATGGGAGGTGTTTAACCTATGCACTATTAAGGAAGCAAGTATGGTTTGTATGATAATACGGGCACTATGGTGCACAATAGAAATGAACAATTATGGAATGGTAGATAGAGTGTACCTTCTCAAGTAGTGCATTTGTCTTCCTCATTTCTCCATAGCTAATAGTCGAATCAATTTTCTTAGGATTGCACCATCAATGAAAGGGATGAATAATACGGAATCAACTTTGAGTTGGATTCGCTATTATTGGTGCAAGCTCTAAGGAGTTAACAAGATGATGCCTTTACTTTGCATTATGGTTGTCACACCTTACCTCTCTGTAAGGCATAACATGATCCCGTAGAATACCTAATGAACTATCAAACTTCATCTACCGATAACTCATTAAGTACCCTACAAGAGATTTTAAAACCATTTTCTTACTTTTTATAAGTGGTGAGCATTTTCTTACATTTAATAGAAGTTTAAAAATTAGTTCAAATTTTTGTCTATTTTATTTTTAAACAAATTTTTGAAAAAATTTAGATGCCATCTGTATTTTAAGAAAACAGTTCTTCAAAAACCTGTAAAAACACTTCCAATAATTCTTTTTCATCAAACTCACTACTACTTCAACACAACTCAACATCATTTCTCAAACTCCAAAATTCAAATCAATAATTCACAACTCAATTGTCATCAAAATAGTACTCAATATTTCTATTCATTTTTTTTTTCATTAAAGTAAAAACAAATTACATTTATCAACCACTTTACATTAGCAAATCCAAAATAATATTATTACAAACTTTATACAACTGCTCATGACCAGTTTATACATGTACATACATTTACATACATCAAAATAAATATTACAATCAGGGTATAAAATATACCCGACAGAACTTCAGGGGTGTAGCTCCAATATCCTCAGCAGCTCATTCTACTGCTCCTCTAGTCTCTATATCTGTGACAACAATAATACGACCATCATTGATACTATGACTTCGATGGTGCACAACATACTAAAATAACATTTATGCATAATTTAAATCATACTTATTCAAACACATTGTTGAAAATGAAAGACATATGCAAAACATGATTTATAAACTTTTAGTCCAATAATTTCATTTAGGAATTTTCAAACCAATTTCATAAAAACAAACAGTTATATCATGCCATTCTAAACATATTCATCTCTATAGCCAGAGGCTTATGAGAATTCATAGGGCTAGCTAGCTCAAATATATGGATATCCATTCAAATTTCTTCTTCTACTGGTACATACCTCAACACTTCAGCCAGAGAAGGAATCAAAATTCGAAACTAATTTCTCTCACTAGTCATGCTAGTAAGACATTCAAATATATGGTCATGACACTGTGGTTTCAAAACTATCTTATCAATTTATCAAACATTTACTGACAATTAAATCACATATCATCAAATTTCCAACAATTTAAATCAAAACATAGTGTATATTTCAATCATTATTTTGTAATATAATTAAACCACAAATCATTTCATGCACTTTGCAAAGAAATTTTAAAGAATGTTTATGTTGTGCTCAAACCTTATACGAGTCACCTCTTGGCCTTGATTCTTTTCCGATATTCTTTTTAACTGAAACACACAATTTCACAGTGTTTCAGTATCATATTTTATCATAAATCCAAAAATAATTTCAAATCTATTTTTACCTAGCTTTAATATGCTAAACTTGATGTTCGTTAAAATTTACACTTCGGGGTTACTATTCGCGACACTATTCAAGTCAATTTATTGACTTTCTAATACTTAATAAGTATGGGAATTCTAATTTCACTCACATACTACATTTTGGATACCTAATTTGTTGGTTTTTGTTGTTTCCTCAAACTTCAAGTCTCTTAGGAAAATATTTAATATTTTTAGTTTTAGTGTTGATTTTGTCTTGTTCCATTGGTCATGTTCTGTGATAATTTGGCTAAGTTTTCTCCATAGAAGTTGTTCCTTATTATCTTAAATTTATTTCTCTTTTTGAATTACTCCATTTGGAGTTTTGTAGCTAAGTTATAGCCATTTGAACATGGTGGGTGGATTTAGTTTTACCGGAGTCGAGCATTCTGGTTAATGCAGATTTTGTAGGTTGATTATAGGTGAGTTTTTGGGTAGCTTATGGTCAAATTTTGGGTTTTTTTCTTCATGAAAGTTGTAGGGCTATGTCTCATCTTTCTATCGGTAAAAATTCAGGTCATTTGGACCTTCCTAGGTAAGTTATGATCATATACATAACTACTATTCATTTGGTCATTTTATACAGTCGGTTGCCAATTCGGTTGGCCTAATTGTTCACTAAGTTATGGTCACTTTACGGGCATGATTCATAAATAAAAAAATGTGCTATTTTGTGTCTAGTTTCATTCTCAATTGGCCTCACACTAATTGGGTTAGTAAATTTAGTTTTGGTCCTGAAAGGGACCTAAGTCAAGTCACTGTAGATTGACACTCACCAATCAATTTAAACTTATTTCCAACAATTCATTCACATCACAAATGGTCACAATTGACCATTTTCAACTCAAATAAGGTCAATAACATTATTTGGCCAATTCTCAAATTTTTCTTCAATTTTTACATATTCAAAACCTTAGCTACACACAAAGTTCAATCTAATACAATTTAAAGTGTGTATTCATGTTCTACACACCTAATTCATCTCAAATAACCATTCAAAACTATCAAACTAATTCATATCAAATCTAACCTAGCAATGAATTTCATATTTGGTCCCTCAACAATTGTTTTTGTTTGGATTTAAGTTAAAATCTAAGTTAACTTAACTAAGAACATGAGAAATTTAACAAAAGAATTCAAATTTACATTAACCTTTGTTTGATTTTCCAATCACTAATTTTCCTCCTTTCTTCTTCTTTCTTGTTTCTTCAATCTCATCTTCTAGTTGCCCAAACAAAGTTAAATCATAATTTAATGGAATTTTTGGGGA